>NW_019523618.1:15706-257891 GCF_002814215.2 Seriola lalandi dorsalis | reverse complement strand
GCTGTGTCAGAGAGTGATGTCATTGTCTGCTTGGCACATCGGCTTCAATTTACAGGCTGTGAACTAATGGAAATAACTGATTAATGCCAGAGTAGGATTGATTAAGTCCCTGCTGCTCTCATTCTACCCTAGAGGGAAAAGTTATGAGGATATATTTAGACCTTAATTATATGTAGGAGACTTGGGGAGTGAAGGGAAAATAACATTTCCTCATGTCTGTGGTGGTGTATTTGACAGGCACAGAAAGCCGTCCATGGTGTGGTCTTGTCACTGTTTACCCTCCTAAATAAACAATTGGGCCTCAAGAAAAAATGACACACACAATGGGAGAGACTCAGCTCAGTAAACTGGGAAAATAATACGTTACTTTTGTCATAAGCTATCAGCAGTGATGGAAAGGAAGAGATGTCTTACATTAACAAGCTCACAGTGTTGAAATGTACAAGTCTGTCAAGGTACTTACAGCGTTTGGTGAAATCATTAGGCAGAGGTAAACAGAGTGAATCCAGTGGAAAATGAATATTTTCCAGCCTTATTTCATTAAGGTAAAAACCAGAGGACTGGGTGTTGGATTTGATTAATAAAAGTTCCACATGGAAGTAAATCAATCAGGCAGAGGTGGAAAATTACTAAGTTAATTTACTCTAGTGCTGTACTTTTGAGATCTGTGTACTTTTGCTTTAAACTTTTACATCACTGCATTTCATAGGGAAATATGCAGTTTTACTCCACTACAGTCATTTAACAGCAAGAGATACTAGTTATTTTTAAGAGGAAAATTTAACATAAAAAAAACATATAAGCTCTTAAGATACAATGTATTGTTAAAGATTAAACTAGTGGTTCCTGATGTTTTTGCCTTGTGATTCCTTACAAAAAAGTCTTGGTGGCAGCTGCAACAGCGATTTCCCCTCTAAATGTCAGAGATGGTTTCATTTAAATAACAATTTGAGGCTCAATTAGGTAAAATTAAGAAAAGAATAAGAAAAAGCAAACCACATTAGAGAGAAATCCAAAGTAATTTTTTTTTTTTTTTTTTACCAGATTAGTCATCCCAAAACCCTGAAGATTTTATAAGTATATATATATTGCCAAATTCAAACAAATTCAAATTCTCAAGGCACTTTACGGAGTAAGTTCAATTAAGGTCAAGTTCCCGCCATGAGCAAGCACTTGGCAACAATGGAAAGGAAAAACTTTTAACTGGGAGAGACCTCCGACAGAATTGGACTCAGGGTGGGTGGCCCTCTGCCTCAACTGGTTAGGTTTAGAGCAGAGGATTGGGGAAGAGAGGAGAAAGAGAAAAGTTAGACCAAGAACAACTGTAATCACTGTTGTATTCAAGCACTGGGAAACTGGTTGTTATACACTGTGATAAACTCTCAACACTTTTAGACATATAAGCGGCCTCTTTCTCTCAGTCTTAAATTGGATTACATCTGATATGTCAGCTACAGATTCCTTTGTCTCCCTTGGTGATCACTCCCCAGCTAACACTTGCAAAACACATGGAGTTCCTCAAGGATCCATTCTGGGACTTATGCTGTTCAGCCTTTATAGTGCCACTGGGAAACATCATCAGAGAACATGGGGTCAGTTTTCATAGCTATGCTAATGATACACAAATGACACCAGCCCCATTGATAAACTGGCTCAGTGCATTGATCAAATCAGCCTGTGGATGTCTCATAATTTCCTGCAATTGAAAAAAGACAAGACAAAATGTTCAATCATCGGCACAAATATCGGCCCACAGAGAGATCCTGTGCACAACTTGAAACTGTCTTGAAAAAATCTATGTGTGCTTCCAGACCCTGACTTGAATTTTGAAACCCACATCAGATGTGTCAGTAATGACGATGTTGAGTAGTAGTGGCAGATCCGGATCCTGCAGCTCTGGAGTCAGAGATACCTGCAGAATGAGGACAGAGTGGAGAAGCACAAACTACAGAAAACTATAATGCATGGAGAGAGATAAGAGATAAGAAGAAGAAGTGCTCAGTACATCATGGGATTTTCCCCCGCAGCCTCAGACTATAGCAGCATAACTAAGGGATGGTTCAGAGCTCACCTGAGCCAGCCCAAACTATAAACTTTATCAAAGAGGAAAGTTTTAATCTTAAATGTGGACAGGGTGTCTGCTCTTCTGACTGTTCTGTTGTGATAATAGGGTTCTATGAGGCCTTTAAGACCCTTCGGAGGAGCCCGACCCCTGGGCTGAGTACCACTGGACTAAAACACCTAGCTGTACATGTGAAGTATATCTCCACATCAACCAGCAACAACAGCAAAATGGCACTTGGATGCAACAGTATTAACAATATGTCATGCATAATAACATAGCAGTCACAGGGCCATTTTTCTGCAGAATGAGTTCTTCTAGTATATTTAATGAGTATATTTTGATTATGATTCTTCTGTACTTCTACTTAAATAGGAGTTTGAGTATTTTTACAGTTGTTTCATTGGTTCTTCTTCCACCACTGAAATCAGATAAACATCTGTAGAATAATACAGGTGTGCACAGGCAGATATATTTTGAAAAAGTGGCTCAACAGTCCTGTTTGAAGTTATTGCAACACCTGGCAAAACTGATCTCTTCACATTTGTCACTCTCTGGAATAAAGGGTGTATTTATGGCCAAAAATGTCAGTCTTGTGTGTTTTAAAAACTGAAATGGTTTATTCATGTTTCATGTTCGCTGTGCAGAAACTGATGAGAAAAAAAGTGCAATAATAGCATGAAAGCTGTTTGAATTTGTGGCCTGGAGTTGGCTGGAGGCCGCTGTCACAACATCTGGTACAAGAATTAACTGCCACAACAGTTTAAAAGCTGCAACTGAAGAACAGACACTGAATAAACATTGCTGGTCAGTGTATGTACCTCACACTTCACCAGTACGGTATGTGCCATTCAAGTAACATTGTCTGGTGTGTTTTTTTACTTATTACACAAATACAGCTGTACCACGTCACAGCCGATTCACTTGTCATCATCCAGAACATCTCAATTAGGAAAATAAAATAGGAAAAAAATAGGTTGTGGTTCATTTCCCACAGGGGAATATGACTTTGTTTTGTACATTAGCACATGTCATTCAAACACAGCAGAGTGTTTCCAGTACGAGTACACAAGGAAGCCAGTGAAGGTGCTGTCTGTCTTGGTGCTCGAGTAAAATCCATTGTACTCTGACAGAGCCATCTGGACCCACACCTGGTCACCAGGGATGAGGTGGAGCAGGGAGCCCCCTGACAGAGACGCCGGTTTGGGCCAGTTTCCATAAAACTGAAAATAAGATGCCACTGTGTGTCCGTTCTTCATCAGGTCAAACTGTAGGCTGGCACGGTAGACTGTGGCATGGACGGCAAAGTAGTAGACTCCGGGGACTTTGCAGGTGAAGCGTCCCGTCTCTGTGTTGTAGTCGCCCTGTTCATTCAGTATGATCTTGTCAAAGCGCACTGCGTCGCCCACATTGAGGGGCAAAGTGAGGCCATCAGATAGTTTGGCACTGAAGGCTGATTTTGGGGCCACAGCGCACTCTCCTGCCTGCCCTCTGTCCCCCTTTGGTCCTGCTTCACCTCTGTCTCCAGTCAGGCCTCGCACACCTGTCTCACCTGGAGAGGAAGAGCAGCACAGACATGAACATCCAGCACTGACACTCATTACACACACACACACACACACACACACACACACACACACACACACACACACACACACACACTGAATAGAGCACCTGGTTCTCCCCTGTTCCCCTTCTCTCCCTTCTCCGCCGGAGCAGCATCTCTCCCATCCCTCCCGTCTCTCCCCGGCTGACCAGGACCGCCATGAACTCCGGGAGAGCCGGGGATACCGGGGTGACCAGTACACAGACTGGGTGGGATCTTGTTGTCTTCTAATTGGTCGGAAAGGTGGACTTGTAGGATGAGGAGGGAGTGCAACAAGGGTAAGAGCCTGAGTGAGGTCATTGCAGTGTCAGGGCTGTGAGAGAAAAGAGAAAAATTACAAGTAAACATTATAGTTTACAAACAAGTCTGTGGGGGAGTAACACCAGAGTTTGAACTGGACAACACAGTGGGATAATAGAGATCTGATTAAACAAAAGTGCACCACAAAAGCCTCTATAAACATCAAGTCAAATCAAACTTGATCAGATTACAAACACAGGAGGAGCACATCAATTTTGAAACTGCAGTGTATATAAACACACTGAAATGTGTGTTTTACAACATAATCCAAGGGTTTACAGTATAATATTCAGTGTTCATTTTCTTGTTGCAATTTGAGGCAGTTAAAGGGAATCTACTGTATCAAATGAATTTAAGCACTAGGCTACTGCTTTCCAGCTGACCTGTTACAATATTAAACCCTAACGGGCTTAATACTGCTATTTAAAACACATTAAAATAAGTTGAAAGCTGCAGGATGATTTCCAGTAGCAACTGCTGCAATCACTCACACTAACATTTAGTCCCAAAACTGCCTGATAATATGGGCGGAGTTTGAACACAATATTTATCTTTTTAAATACTTAAACCAAATTGGACTTGTATTTTTAACATATTTGATCATACACATAACATGTATGCTTTGTTGTTTTTTTTTTTAAACAAAACTGAAATAACCATATAACATTACTGAGAGGACATCAGTCATTAGATTCCACAAATTCTACAGAAGTAACCGGTGATTTAGAACAGATGACAATTTAAATGTGTCCCTCTCCGCTCAGGTAGACACTTTCATGAAATTTGATAGGTCTGAATATACATAAATATCCCTAAGTGGAGGTTTCACTGTAAATGACAGAGAGAGAGAGAGAAAAAGAGAGAGAGAGAGAGAGAGAGAGAAAGAGGGAGAGAGAGATTGTGTTTATTAACACAGGTGCAGTTTCTGGTTTCAACTGTAAGCGGCTGAGAGTCATGACACTGAGAACAGCATGCTCTGTGTCGGGGAAGGCACGTGGAAGGAAGTGATGGGAAAAAAAGGAGAGGAAAAAAAGAGACCGCAAATAAGAGAAGACTCAATAACAACCAAACGGCAAGCAGAAGAGATGTGAGGAGGTTTGCTCTTTACATGTGACCATCGTGTTTCATGTTTACATCACAGACTAATATACGTTTACAAAATACAAACACGTATTTTTATGATGGATACAAGTTTCCGTGAGGACATAGCCAGTTCAGGAGGATAAGAATAATAATAAAATTCCCCTAGCTACTGATTAGGATTACTCATATCTACATAATACAATATTACCAGATGTTTTTTATAAAAGTGTGATGCGATGCTGAATTCCAGACAGCCGACTCAGAAGCTGCACGCAGTCACACCTAAAAGTTAAAAGGTTCGTCCTCAAATTCTCCTCTGTCTCTGTCTCCCTGTGTTTCCTGTCTGTGTGTGTGAACATGCATCAAGAGCCTCAGTCCTCAGTTGACCCTGCATGGACAGCCAGAGAGTTATCAGACTGTACATATCGGCTGCCTGCCCCGTGTAAAATCACTAAATCCCTAGTGTGTTTGTATTGCAGCGCCCATGTCTTTTCCTGCAGGACTTTTTGGTCGAAGAGACACCAGCTCGTCTTTTTAATGTCTCCCCTGTTGGGCAGTCAGTCTGAGAGCAGGACAGGCGTCGCAAGACCATAATCTGAGCTGATGAACTGAACAGGAGGACCTACAGGCTTACTGGCTCGTGGTAGCGGGTGCTTTGTAGACTCCAGATTTATGGTTTAGTAATGGAAGCTGTCTGTCAGCTATCTGAAGGTCTCCTAATTGTTACGAGAGCTTACTGTATATCCACAACAGCTGCAGAAACAGGGAGAGAGCCACACAGAGAGAGAGAGAGAGAGGGAGAGAGAAAGAGGAGACGAAAAAACAGAAAGAAAAGAGAGAACCAGTCAGAGAAAAGGAGGAGGGAGGGAGACTTGCATGTCAGAATTCCTGGCAGAAGAGGAGGACAGACAAATACTGGAGAGTCTGAACAGCTGTCTGCCTCAGTAGCCCTCAGATGATTAGAAACATGAAAGTTCTCAAACACTGCGCAACAGAAGAACCCACTGTGTATAGACCTCTGACATGTGAACTACAGTGCTGACGGAGCAACTTCACATACTTCTGAGTGAGTTTATACGGTCAGAACAGCTTGTCGTCTACATAAAGCAAACAAGCAACACTTTGAGGACATGTAGTCAAGTCATTTTTTAAAACACGTTGGACTTTTCTTTTCTTTTTTTTTATGACACTGTGCTTGTTATCAGGTGAAATCCAGTTGTTCTCAGTTTAATAAACAGAACATGAGGAAAATCCAATCTAAATCACGGGACTGGAGTTTTTGGCTGAAAGTTTTTGTTTCTTTCAAATTCCAGTCCAGTGACTTGGATTCAGTTTTAGTTTTTATCAGATTTGTCTGGAAAATAAGAAATTAACAAACCCATGCAGCAACCATTTGGAAAGGTTTGGCATATTGCCTTAAGACCAGCTGGAGTGCATTGACATTATCTACATTTACTGTAACTCATTATCAGGCTGTTGACGGCAAAGTTGTTTATTTATTTTAACCCTGTATTGCTGAATAATGGCCTTAACACAGGAGTGGGAAACAATCTAACATTTAAACTTTAACTTTGTATTTCAACTCTACAACATTTCAGATGGAATTATTGTACTTTTTACTCCACCGAATTTATGACAACCTTAGTTACTGATTACTTTACAGATTTTCTATATAGAGCTCAGAGCTTAACGCTGCTGTGTATTAAGTATTTTTACTTTTGATACTTTTTTGCTGATAATACTTAAGATTTTGAAGCATGACTTAAGAGTCTGACTACTTCTTCCTCCACTGCCTAAGTTTTTTCATACAATCCAGACAATCATATCCACACGCTACAAAATGATGTTCTTTATGCTCATTTATTTCTTACTTGATGTTTTGGAAGAAAAGAAAGTGTCAGTTTGTCTGTTCTCAACACTACACTTATGAAACACACCTCAGCCCTGCACCCTGACATGTGCAGACTTCGCCTGTGTGCTCTGACATTGAAACACTGAAGAGCAGCTTTGATTCACAATTCAGAAAAAAAAACCAAAAAAACAAAAGCTGACTTACTGGCTGATGTAGTGAAGTCTCTGAGAGCTGCTGCTCCTGCTGCTCCTGCTGCTGATGTTCGTGAGTGCCGAGGAGAATCCAGCTAAAGCTGTTCCTCCCAACCAGAGTGTCTGGCTGGGAAAAACTGAAAGGAAATGGTAATGAAATCCAATTAGAAACTGGGGTGGGTGGGAGAGGAGGAACTGCGGGAGCAAGGAGGATACAGAGGAAAATATTTGATGGTAATCCAGCACAAATAACAGAGGAATATAACTAAAACAAAACAAGAGACAAAATCAGTGTGAAGGGAGGGATTCTGAAAGAAAAGTTTAGGGTAGGAGTGATAAATGGAGGAATGTTTGGGAGATTGCATAACAGTGTTTGGGGAAACTCTCCAAGACAGAACCACAGAGAGTTCAGAAGGCTGTGGTCAGAGAAATGCTAATGTCACCACAATGATCTGCAGCTGAAAATGAGCTTTATTACTCAGAAACACCACTGCTTCAAGATGAAGGGTGAAGAGAGGCAAATACAGACATCAGCTGACCTATGAGGCAAACTCATACCCACACGCTACACATGTACTCGTTTTCTCCACCCTGTGACTTTCACTATCTGCCTCCAAGATGAAGCAATTTGTTCGATCCAGATACCATCTTCCTACTCGTATCAGTCTTCCGCTCAAGCAGGACTCTCTGACAGTAATCCTCTTTTCATTGTAATCCTTCGGTGGCAGCGCTAAGTCGATAAAGCAAAAGGTCGTATTATCTTTTTGCCAAGGGAGCTAAACTTGAGCTGGTAAAATTTTGCAGCTCTTTTTTAGTTCAGGCCAATGACAACATCTTTTCACATTTACCATGCAGCAGTGACTCCAAAAGAACCAGCACCGGGACAAAACTGGATAGATCACGGTCCATCAAGTTAATCTGTGTGGGAGAAGAGAGGTTAAGAGTTAAGCCTTAACAGAATGTGAGGAGTGCAATACAAGGGTCTGCAATTAGGTTCACCATGGGTCAGTTTTGTTTTTGTTTTTCTAATCATAGTTCACTGTGGGGCAGCATTTTACTGGCACAGTTGAAACACACAAACATACTGAATATGTTTTCAATAAATTTGCATGCTTATTTTCTTCTCTCTAAAAATTTGTTTCAGGGTTGTATCCAACAATCATTTTTTAGCTATGTTAATGGCTCGAGGGATGGTTATGTCGGTCTGTTAGTCTGTTAGTCCATCACTTTGGTCCAGATTGGAATAAATCAACAGCTATTTCACGGATTGCCTTTAAACCTTGATTGCATTTTTTACAGTCATAATCCCCAGAGGATGTGGTGAGCCCCTGACTCTTATTTTAGCACCACCATAAGGTTTAATGCAAATTAGCAAATGTTAGCATGCTAATATGCTAAATTCAGGTAGTGAACACGATAAACATTATCCCTGCTAAATATCAGCATATAATCACTGTCACGGTGAGTGTGTTAGCAGGATGACGTTAGCTTTTAGCTCGAAGCACATTTGCAGGTATTCTCACTCGTTAGGCAAAGACAATCACTCATGTATGCAGATGTCTGTTATGCTAATGTTGCACTACAAGAATGGAGATGTGATTGACAGGTTATCCACACATGAAAAACAGTGGTCTGCATCAGTTGCACAGCTCATATGGTTGAATGGAAAGTGCTGATGTTGTTGCTATTGGCGGCTAAAGCTGTGAAATTAAAACTTTTTTAATTCAATTGATACTTGGTTTCATTTAAACAAAGTGGATTACATTATTTGTGTTACTCATTGGGTAAATTTATTTATTTGCTCCTCATCTCAGGGCCATGTGTTGATGCAGAACAAGGAACATTAACCAGACGAAACCTAACATACATAGACATATGTAAAAAACTGGTGAATACATTTAAATACATTGGGGGATATATTTTCAAAATACTTAAAATACTCAATTTGTATCACATGTGTAAATATATATGAGAATATATTCATTTATTTAACAGCCTGCATTGAGAATGAGGTCTATAGGTAAATTGTGAGGGTCTTGACAAGCCAGTGCAGAATTAGATTAGGTTGAATGCAGGCTGAATGGGTCTATGTGCTGAAGCCAGCTAGACTATGCACCCAGAAAAACATAGGGTTAATATACAGTTTGCATTTGCAGTAACCTACTACAAAACCCTGTTATCCACAAAATGTCATCTCACATGTGTCTGTTCATGTGAGAGCAGTCATTACATATCATTAGGCCATCATTTTAAGATTTACCCAAGCCTTGTATTTACATCACCAGTTATAGTACACTTGTGAAAAGTCATGTAAACATATTGATGACTCACATGTCACAATTTGCCAACCACAATTATAATAGTTTAAAAGCTACAGGGCAAATTATTTTATCAAAACGAATTCAGTCATGTTTTAGAGTTGCATACTGAGGTAATTAAAATGACAGAGTTTCTTGAGGAAATGGGCAGGTACCCCTTCAGTTTATGAATGTAAAGGTATCTTTGTGTGCCATGTATGAGCTCAGCGATGTTAGGTCTGCAGGTAGAACTGAACCCAAAACACAGACAAACCAAGTGAAAGTGGAAATAGGTGTTTATTAAATAACAAAAAGGGAAACTTACAAAATGGGATCCAAAGAACCAGGTAGGGAACAACAAAACAGAAAATCAGAGAACACAGGGAACACTGGAGCGAGACTGGAAACTGCAAAAAAATACAAAGTGAGTGTAATGGAGTAAAACAGGTAGATGACGGTCGACAGACAGACTGACAAAGACAAAGGGGAAAACAGAGACTTAAGTTCACAAGGGAGGCAAGGGTACGAGAACACAGGTGGAACACATTAGGGCGGGGCAGACAATTAACTAGGAGGGAAACCAGACAAAGAGACACACAAGGGAAGAGGTTCCAAAATAAAAAAAGGAAATAAATTAAATCCAAAACCATCAAACATAAAGTTTCCAAAAGAGACCAAACATATTACCAAAGTCCAAACAAAGAGGAGTCCAACGGAATCCAAAAGAGTCTTCTTAGGGCAAACCATGAAAAGTGAGAGCAAAGAGTGAAACTGCTCTGACTCTACACATGGGACTGCTTAGTGCTTTAACACTAAAACACTGGTTTTACGGCAATGTAATGAATGGGGGTGGGGGGGTTACTCTTTGAAACCACTGCCGACTTTCCTTTGAATTTGAGTTATCAGGCTGTTGTGAGGAGGCAGTGAGCTGTGACTGAAGTGAGACGCAGCAGAGGTAAGACATGTTTTTAATTAGCAGCACCAGAATCAGCACATTCTGCCTCTGCTACACTAATTTCCTGTAAGAATCCATAAACTGCTGCTTGAAGGATTTACCGTTAATTTGGACCACTTGGCAAATGAGCAGTTGTGTGAGCAGTTGGTTGTGAAGTTAGCTATAAAAAAAAAAAAAAAAGATTCAGTTAGCTAAAAAACAATGCAGTTTTAGTTTAGGGCTGAACTCTGTTTCAGAAACGGTCCCACTTTTCACAGTAAAAACAAAGACATGCAGTGCAAGTGTCCTGCATGTCTTTGCTCACAAAGCTGTGAGCAGATGTTATGCTTCTTAAAAAAAAAAAAACCAGTGTGATGATGCACTTATTTCCCAGAACATCTGCTCTTGGTGGGAAAAAAGCTCAGTTTTGAACTTTAAAACAACTTGTTACTCTGCACAGAGACTGTACTACTATTTCTATATATGACATTCACCAAATGAGTTTAATGGCATTCCATACAAAATACCACAAAAGATCCAGATAAACAATGAATGAGATGTGACTAAGCAGGTCAGGTTCCTCTGATCTGATCCAAAAACTAGTATCATAATAATAATAATAATAATAATAATAATAATAATAATAAAGCACTTGTACAAAAGGCCATAGGATGAATAAGATCATTTTTGACATTCGCTGATGTTTCCTCTTACAGGACTGTTGCAGAGTGTTTTCAAGTTTCATCATTTATTTGATGAATTGGTAACTATTTTGATAATCGATTTATCATGTCATTTTATAGCTTCTCAGATTTGAAGATTTTCTGCTTTTGCATGTCTTAACTTATAGAAACTGTAATATCTTTGTTTTCACTGCTGGTTGGACAAAACAATTAGTCTGAAGATGTCACCTTGGGCTTTGGGAGCATGTGAGGGGCATTTTATAGACCAAACAATTAACTGGTTAAACCAGAAATTATCAGATAAATCAATAGTGAAAGAAAATAAAGATCCATTGCAGCACAAAGAGCATGTTTACTTTTTCTTATTTGCAGGTTTTTAAATGCACACAATGGCTTTTTTAATGTTTCTTTTTCCTGCTGTTACAGGCAGCCAGTGTTTTATCTGTTAGCTATGAAAACTCAATAAATAAATAAATAAATAAATAAATAAATAGCTGAAGCTCCAGGACAAACAGACACACACTTGAAACTTCATGTGTATTGTAATCCATCATAGTGAACATCAAGTCTCAATTAATTTTGGTCAAAGGTCTGGCAAAAAAAAAAGCAAAAAAGGTAAATTAATGTTGTGTGATGCTGATGATGTGATCCAGTTTAAGATTGGAAAAGTCTGCACCATAACTGCAGACTTGATGTTCACTGTGATGGACGACACACTCAATGTGCTAGTACATTTCCATTGTTTATGAAAATGAATTGAAACAAACAGAAGCAAACCGAACGATGGGAAATATATACGAACATCCCTATGGTAACATAAATGGTGATGTGTTGTAGAAACACTAAACATGGAAAATCAGTGGTAAGTATGGTAAGTTTTAAAATTTCAACTTGACCTGCAAACAGCGGTTGAAAAAACCAATCCGACCCAATTTGTCAAAAACTGGCTTCAGAGCAAACTGCACCTACTGATGAGGATCATGTGATGTGATTGAAAGCTCAACAACAGCTACTAAATGGACCTTTTCTCAACCACTGGTGTGGCTCTCTACACTCAGCAGCTGTCTGATCAAACAAGGAACCAGTCAAACAAAAACGAGTAAAGGAGACATGTTTATTATTTAAACTATCACTTAAATAAAAAAGTGCATAGAAAATAAACATGATTAGAAACTTTTCTTTTTACATTTATATACAACTTTGTTTCCTAATTATACATTCAACCAAGTAGTTTGTGGTTTATTTTCACTGTGGTGGTTTTCCTTCATTTCGTTGATGTGTATTGAAAGAACACTGTTAAAATGGGAGAAAATATGACTTGAACTCGTGAATACCGTTATTACAGAGAGCAGGAGGAATATTGATAAGACAAAGGTATATTCAAGGCATAAGAAAACAAGCCTGTTCCTGACCCATGACCCCCTCTGTTAGCACATCCTACGTCCGCTCCCTCTGTGACACCACATCCCATCCTAGGCTGACAACTTCTATACACAAGAAACAAGTAGAAAATTACAAATACATGTTAAGTACTTGCCTGACCTCTCCCAAACCTTGACTTGTAAAACAACAATTCAGGGTGGATGTTGCACAAAATAAATAAATTAAATGTTTTCAACATCAGCATTATCTCAGCATTATGACTTTCTATAAAAACAGTACATGATAAGTACAACCAAAGCTTCGGAGGAGAGAGAGATGGTCGGGGAGACATGAGAGGTTTCCAAAATGTGAAACGCCATTTTGGTGCGATCTTTAAAACTCCTGATCAGTCTCCACAAACCAAACTCTTGATTTATACCACACATCAAGTAAGCCGTCTAAAAAGTCCCTGTTAAAACGTACAAAGAAAAAACAGAAAAACATTCACTACAACAACCAGGAGGGGGGGGAAAAAATGGCTGACCTCAAGAAGTTCACAACCACATTAATACAGTTACATTTCTCATCACATAAAAACCGTTCGTTTCCAGAAAGAAAAGAAAAAGAAAAACTGCAATGTTCCTTGCTGGCGAAGGAACACTCACAGGCACAGCAAAATTGGTACTGGATATCAATATACAAAAGAATGATGCACGTTAGTTTCATCTGATAGTACTGTAACACAAAACCATTATAGAGTACATTGAAACATTGCTATTAACCATTATAAATCTGCTGTTTTGCTACTGTAACTAAGTTTGTCTGTCCATTCCATATATTGTATAGATACTAAAGTACAAGAAATTACTATGCATGTTTCCGTATAATATTGTTATGTATTTATACTATAATTACAGATAATGACGGAGAAGGGCCACTGGTGTGGCGTGGTAAAATGAAGTCCAAAGAAACAACAGAGACCATTTCCTTATTGTATACTGTATATGTTGTTTAAAACAGTGAAATAAATGACTTATTGTTCAATGAACCCTCTGACCCTGAAAATGCAGATGTGGATCTCCAGAAGTGAGCGTTTGTAGACAGAGCCCTTGGCATCGGTGAACCTGTTGTCACCGACGCTAACGTGAACTGTTGAGCTAACCCAGTAAGAACCTTTTGTCCTACAGACAGAAATGCCACTGCTGTTCACACGTCAGCATTTATTCTCAGTGCTGAAAATGAAACTGCTGCTGCCCAGCTTGAGGTCATATCTACACATCGTCCATATCTACCAGGGTTGTTGACGCAAGAACTGAAAACAAATGTGGCTGACAACATATCGACATCATCACAAGTTTGGTGATGTGGAGGAGGAATATACATTCATTGTTGACCTTAGCAGCTGAACCCAGCGAGCCCAGTGTAAGTACAGCTGGACAACCACAAGGCTGGCATGTCAGTCAGGGTGGAATGGGCCTCAAGACCCGAGAAGACCCGATCTTGGGCCCTAAATGGAAAAGCACAGCCAAGGTTTGTGCAGAATGCACTTTCAGGAAGGAAAGGGCTGCTGGTGTGGTCCCTGCCTTCACTTTGTTGCAGAAAATGAGTCAAGTGCACTTTGCTAGAGCCTCACTTTCAGGAGTCATCAAGAGCAGTTCTAGGTTGACTGAACTCAGGGCCTAATGCACAAACTCAAAGTATTCTCAGTGACTATCTGTGCTTGTGGTTTCAGCATTGGAGTTGCATTGTCTGTCTGGAGAAAGAGCTGAGTTTTCCTATGTCTATTCAGTGCCTGTGTCACAGCTAAAGTGCAAACCATGTGTGGGTCACTTTTTTGTTTCAATTCACAACAACAAAGGGCAGTGTGGGAATAACTGCTAACGGCGTTTAGGTGATAAGGAAGTCAGCATGAACGGCGGACAACAATAAATTAATTTAAAAAAGGGACAAAACCAAAGCAAGTGACGTCAGAACCGGTCAAAACAGTCCAATTAAATATTCAGTCCAGGACATGAAGGCTTGTAAGATATAAGAGGCATGCTCATTTACAACTAAGGCAAACCACGAGGAGACTGAACAAAAGAATAAAAAGTGATTTCCAAATGCTGGTGATCACTAATGAGTAGTCACCAAAACAAAGTGGTTTTTTAAAATAAATGGATTGGCTAAACGGAGATATGTCGAATGCTGTTGGTAGCTTTAAATAAAGGCACCTCTTTTTTATAGACTGCACAGGGACAAAACACTTTAAACTGACAGGTCTCTGGTTGGATTTTACATGTGAATATTTTGTATATAGCCAATTGACTCCAAGTCTGCTGACCCATGGTTTATTAACGAGAAGAAAACTCAAATCATTTTGATATGGCTGCCTGGCAGCAGCCTGTAAGTGGACTTGATTCTTGGTGTGATGTGGTGTGGAGACAATAAGGCTGGAGAGAGGAGATATCTGCTATGGATCAACAATCTGAACTCTCTCAAGTGCATAATAATAGTTCACATGACTGCCACACTGCCAGCTAGAACTGGAACAATGAAAATAAAAATATGTCATATCTGACCAAACGGCCCGGGATAAATAAAGAGTTACTGGTGGACTGAACTAAAAGGGGACCAAGCCACAGACCAGCGTCAGTCTTTGGAATCAAAGAAAACATTCAGGCTACAAATTAAAAAAGGAAAAGAAAATTACGACAAAACAACTTTGAAAAGGCAGCGGAATACAAAACATAGAGACCAAGCATTAGTGTTTGTAAACCTCTATTTCCTACAAAAATGGCAATAAAATAAATACGATTTTTTAAAAATATAAATACCATCATTAAGTGCTATTCACTAGTGAGTGCTTTTTAAGTCTTTTTGTAGAAAAATATACATTATTTACATTTGTTTTTTAAAAGCAAGCATGATACTTCCCTGTCCATAATAAAAAGACAGATAACAGACAAGACTTTAAAAGACTTAATACAAATAAAAAACATTTTCCATAGTAATGGTTATCACAACAGGCCAAGAAGAAAACAAGTGGTGTGAAAATTCAATTCTAGGGTGTGATGTTTGGTTCTCTTTGCTGCTGTAATTTGGAACGTGGTTCAAAAATCCAAGCTTATATAATTACCAAAAAACTGATATCAACAACAGCATGCACAAACTTGTAACACGTCTGTCTGTATGTTTCTGTAAAATCCATGGCTGTTTCTAGATCACAGCTCCAAAAATCAATTATAAATATGTCTACTAAAGCACATCAGTAGGGTTTACCAGTCCCTTGGCTGTCAGTCCACCAGAATCTCTAGCTGCCTCGCTCTCTCAGGCCAGAGGCTTAATCCCATCAACAACATGTCTACATAGCTACCAAGCTGTCAGACTAAACATTAGCTCAAGTACAAAGGATGATATCAACCTCAGCTATCATCCTTTACACCAATGACCAAAAATAACCTCTTGTTTTTTTAAAACAAATCTACATTTCTAGCCCCCTTGTTTCTTTTTTTCTCTCTTCCTCCCTGTGGCCACTGCTCCCTCTAGTGTTTCCGCCTGTACAGCTCTTATCAGGCTGCTACACACATGCAGCTCCTATTTACAGTGTCGAATATACACACCTACAAGCTTTTAAAAAAGCCCAGTTAGGGGAAGGTTCCAGTAAATCGCAACGGCTCTGAAGGCATCAGGGCACATTCAGACAGGGAGATGCGCATTAATAACAGCTGACACCGAGATAAAAAAAAAAACAACAACAAAAAAAAAAAACAAGTTCTAACAAGTTTTAATTTTTCTTTCTAGTAAAATTACTGTTCCAAGTCCCTTCAACAAATTGCACTTTGGTGTAAAATGGAACCAAGTTCTTTGATTTTTTTTTTCTTCTATGTTCAAATCTCAGCATTAGTGGACGATAACGTATTTCTAGAAAATTAAGGAGGATGGGCCAATGTAAAAAGAATATGAAGGGGTAACTTTATCATCCAAATGTAAATAAAAGTTAATATTGTAATGTTGTGAAGGCTCAAACCGTTTCATAACTCACCTCTGAAGGTGAAACTTCCCATTCCAAAATATAAATGAGACAAACGGAGGCACAATATGTTGGAATTTCTACAAATGGCCCCTCCGCCAAAATGGCCCTTCCTGCATATACAGTACGACCCACAACCGCTGTCTCTGCTTTGTTCTGCCAACATCAGCTGCAGAAACACAGTCAGAGCTCGTGCCCTGTTGGCAGCTGTGGTCCTACGTGGACCTGACTCAGGATCGGCATAAAGCCAGTGCCACGGTAAACCCCCAGCAGGGGCGTCCTCAGAACATCATGGCACTTCTGCTCAAGAGACCTGCAGTCCTCTCTAAATTGTTTCGATATGGAAATCAGTTGAGGAACTTGCGACACTTCTTTGCACCGCAGTTGCAGGGCAGCTTGTTGCTGGCATCCTCTATAGGGAACTTGTAGTCGTAGGTGAGCTCCTCTCCACAGTAGATGCGGCGAGAGGCAAAGATGACGATGTGCTTCAGGCCGTCCACAGTGATGACACGAGAGTAGCAGTTAGGCTCACAGGAGTGGTTGATGAAGCGGGCTGCGTTGCCATGCACTGTGGCATCCACCACCTCATAGTCATCGATGCGAAACATGTAACAGCCAATGCCCTTTGAGAAGAGAGAACACAGGGGTTGTACTTTTGATGCTCCCAAGATTTTTTTAGTCAAGTTAATTGAACGACAAATAAATCTTGAACTAAAAGTTCATTCCCAAGATTTTACCTTTCCATCATAATATTTCTCCCGTTTGTCAGTGAGCACAGACCGAATGACATTTCCAGAGTATTCAATGACCATTTCCCCAGCATCGATGGTTTTCTTGCAGAACAGACCTCGGCCATGAATGGGAGACCTGAAGAGTGATACAGTGATTCATAGTATGTAAATGCATGTGTAGTTTTTAATCTTTTTGTTTTGGCCATTTTATACTTTCAAACAAGACTCTGCTAAAAGAAAAGAAACTGTTATGAAAAACAGAATAGACATAAAAGAGACTCAATCTGGAAAGACTAAACTAAACTAAATCATGGACAAACACAACAGTTGACAGATCTCAACACTATAACAACCAGTTATTTGCTATTGGTCTGAACAGAAGAGTTCATGGGCTAATTCCACACAAAGGAAATATGATCTACTTCTTGTGAAACTATTCATCAGCCTAAATGATTTATAAATGTTTAAACACCACTGATCTAACCTGTAGACTCCGACAGTTTCCTTGGAGGTGGCCTTGAGCTGTTTGAATCTCACAGCGATTGGTAGTTCCATGGAGGCACGCCTGCAACAGCATGAAAAAGATATGCTATGGTGATAGTTTTTCTGCAAAGTTATATGAAACCATCTTGATACAGTGATATTTTTGAACTGTTAACTCTCTCGGTTACATTACGTTACGTTACGTTACGTTACGTTACTCTATTTACTAATTTTGTGTGTGCTGTAACTAACCTGGCAGTCCTGAGTTGCCCTTCCTCTTCGTCGTCTTCCTGCGGCCTGTACTCAGGAGGCTGCCGGTGTTTTGAGGCCAAGAAATTGAACATGTCAAATACAGACCTCCTGGATGGTAGACAGGTGGAACAGATAGTGGTCAGAAACACACACAAGGCAGGATTATTGAAGTTTGAAAGAAGGTTCCCATTGAGTGAAGCAGTATACACACAAGTTATTTTCTTATTTCCTGCAATGTGTGCAGCACACACATTATAAACAGTAGTACAGTGTGTTTCTGCTTGAGGTACAGAATATATTTATTCTGTCTGTTTGCTACAATAGACTCTGGAGAAACAACCTCCCTCTCCCTTATAGATGTGTGTACACTGTATGTGTGTAGGTTCCTTCCTAACCTGTGGTGGATTTCTGCACGAGCCGAGCCATGGGGGTTGATGGGAGGTTCATCGGTTTCCTCTGGTTTGTGGAAGCGGAAACGGTAGCTCCGACAGTGTCTGGAACCGTACAGCTGCTCCAGCAGGAACACCACTGCCTCATGGACGACTCCTAGCATCCTCAGTCCATTCACACCTGGGAGTGGCACACCTCCACAATGAATCAACAGAGTCCTCGACTCAGGTATGCAAGTATATTTTTTGTACTTAAAAAGCATTTTTGAAATACCGGGACAAAATCAGAGTGACACCTTACCTTCAAAAGAGAGCTCTTTGAGTCGTGCATTGGAGCGAGCTTCCTGCACCTTATCAGTCAGGGATTTCCAAGCCTCTGTAGTGGGACCAATGACAGTCAGTATTTTTGCCCAGTGTATGGTTTGGTTTTAATATTACATGTGAACTATTGTTCATGCATGTAACATTTTATGTTTGTGTTAATAACACTGAATAATTAGTTTCATATTTAATACAGAAAGATCTGATCTATTTTGTATTTACGGTATTTAGTGTTAAATTTCAGGGTGTAGGTCATCATGGAGGTGAGTTGTTTTCTCTCACCTTCAATACTCTCACAGCGGATGTGGAATCCGTCCTCGCTGCAGATTTCAAAGATGATGCCCTTCTTGGGTTTGCTATCCAATCCTGTATCCCTGCTGTTGCCGTCCTGGTCAGGTGGTGAAGCCACAGGAAGAGAGCCTGCTCTTCCAGCTGCAGGTGGTTTGTCTTTTCCCAATACTTTCCCCGATAAAACAAGACCTTCAGATGTCTTCTTTTTACCAAGCACACTGGAAAATATATGAGGCAAGCATTAGAACTATACTTTATGATTAGTTTGAAAATGCATGTCTAATATTGAGACCTCACACCTCTTGTTGGTTGCCTTATCTAGGGGCTTGCCGGTGTCCATGGGTTCAGGGGAGATCCGCTCTTTGGCACTGTTTGCAAAAAAAGACAGGAAAGGTTCAAAATGGGAAATATATTCTGGGTAAAGAACAATCGGTAGTTAGTAGTCCTACACGATGTGACACTGGGCTGTTGATGGTTACTCCTAAAAAACTATTTAAACTACAGTGCAATCAAAATATTAAGTTAACATGACATCTTTCACTTCTCTCTGCCTGAACCTCACATCACCAATCGTGGTGTAAAGCAATTAAAAACATAATTTATTATAAAAATTTTTTTTTTTTGGCAAAGTATCTGATGAATAAAACATACAGAAAAAATTATACTGTATCTTATCACCATGGATATGCAATGGGACTTTGAAGAATCAATTTGAGATTAAGTTATAATGACAGCAGAAGTCATTAAAAAAACTTTAACTTTGTTGGTGATTTTTTTTTTAAATGTTCTAAATGTCACATTCATTATGCAGAACAACCTTGACAAAGTCACATTTCTTCCCAGTATTCATGTAAACACGAATAAACACAGCACATAATGGTGATCCAACTCTGTTTCACCTTAGGTTTGATGGGAGTCGTCCCGCAGCGTTGCTGTGATGCTCCTCTGCCTGAGAGGCCTTGAGCTTTTTCCCGCTGTTCATGTCTGGACTCTGCCTGCTCCTCTTGGCTTTCTGTTTGCCCCTTTCTGCTCCTGAACCTGCGGCTGCTGCTGACACTACTGTGGTGGAGTTAGGAGGCCTTTGTTCTGATGATCTGGAAATAGGAGTTTTTCTGCTGCTCTGGGAGTGTGCAGAAGTTTGCGTTTGCGTGAACACTCCAACAACACGACCATTGGCAGGACTTAGAGAGGTGGCTGGGCCGTGGGCTAAAGTAACAGTGGTGTTATGACAAGAGTCCACAGTGTGGGCTCTGTTAACAGGCTGAGACTGATGCTGTAAGTGGATATTGCTGCCTTCTGTCTCTCCTTGCTGGTTGACAGCCATGCTGATGGTCTGTTGGGAGGGCAGGACACAGATGCTGCTGGCTATAGATGTCTGCACAGGAGAGCTAAGCTGTGACATCAGAGGAGCTCCTCCTGCCGATTGAAGGACCATTGGCTGATCTGACAGCCCCAAGCCATGTGGACTTGCCTTAAACAGGAGGTTGCTAATTGGCCCTGTGATCTCAGTAGAGCTGAGTACAGGGGTGGAGAGGGAGACTGATCCTGGTGCAAGAAGACTAGTAGCACCACTAGGGGGCACAGACACAACATTCAACACTGACTGACTGGGGTTGAGACCAGAGACTGTGCAAGGCAGGAGATGAGTAGAGGAATCGTGACCAAGGATACCAGGCTGAGCAGAACCAGGAATCCTCTGCTGAAGGATAGTAGTGGGATCCAAGTACATAACCCCACCCGACTTTGGTCTCTTGATAATATTTGGGACCTTGCGCTGAGAAGTGGAGAGGGTGCTTAACTCAACCAGGCCACCAGGTTGGCCAGGGATGCTAGCAGTAATCTGAGGAGAAGACAGGTTGATGAGGGTCATGTTAGGAGGTCCCACTTCAGAAGGGGCCAGAGTAGGTTGGCTGCGGGAGCGGGCCAACTTTTTGCTTTTTCTTGGCTGAAGTCTAGAGATAGGCCTCTTCCTGCCGTGAGCAGAGGCCAGTACAGTTGGGGAAGAAGTAAGGGAGGAGGGACTGGAAACTATGGCAACACTGGGACCCAACTCGTGTGGTCGACCAGCCTCTGAGACCAGAATCTGGGGCTGGTCATGGGGCTGAGAGGGCAACCCAATGAGAAGGCCTGAGGTGGTGCTGGGGATTCCTGTCTGGAAGCCTGTCTGTGTGGCTCCTGCGAAGGTGTGAATGTGAGAGGGGTGAGGCATGGTGCCCAGGACTTTGCCACCAGCGGGAAAAATTGGCTGGGCTGAGGATAAACCAGTATTCAACCCTGTGGTAAGTGTCATAGAGCTCAGCACTGTAGGAGAGCTAGTGTCCATCACTCCTGTGGCACTAATTTTTTGGGTGACACCATTAGGGACAGTCTGAAGGACATACAGGGGCTGGAACTGCTGATTGACCACAATGAGCTTATCGGGGCCTGGTTTGATGACTGCTGGGCTGGAAACCTGAGCCTGGGATGGTCCTGGTCCTGGGACTGGGCTAGGGCTGCCTGCAGCTGCAGCTGATGCTGGGAGGTACTTCTGACCCTGAAGAGGCAGGGAAGGAGAACTTGGCAAGCCAGGAGTACCAGAACTCCTTGGAACATCCTGGTTACCTGGAGGGTCAACCACCTGGCCAATAGCAGGGCTGGGAATGAACTGCTCAGGAGTCATGTGACCTTCGGTGACCTGTGTATCCCTGTTTCCCAAAGTTGTAGCATCGTGCTGATTCTCTGATGGTGACACACCTGGCCCTGCTCTTTTCTTGTCCCCACTCTTTTCTCCACTGATGTTCTCCGGGTCAGAGGTCAAGCCGAGCATGGTGCGGTCTGAGGTATCCGAGATGAGACTTCCAGCCGTGTGGTTCTGACTGGAGCTGACAGTCGGGCTGCGTGTGGTCAGGACAGAGAGGTCAGAGGGCAGCTCCAGAGGAAGATACGGCTCCTCAACAGATATGGAACTGTTAACACTACTCTCCACAACTCCTCCACTCTCAGCACTGGGCAGTGGCTGGGAAAAATCATCAAACAAAATGTCTTTGCGCCGGTTGACATCCACCCCAACATAACCTTCATCCAGTAGCAGCTCAGAGGAGGACGGCTCAGACTGCTGACCCAGAGCCTGCATTGACATGGAAGGAGTGTTCAGAACAAACTCCATGATATCTGATGGCAAAATGTTCCCACAGTCATCACTGTTGTTGTTGTCAGAGTCTGACTTAAGCAGGTCTGTGCTGAGGGACAGCTGGGCCTCAAGAGGATCCTGACCCTGACTCTGTGGCTGGGACTTGACCCCGACTCCTAGAGGAAGACAATTCTCTTTCTGGTTCTTTCTTCCTTCTCTCGTGTTGCTTACTGCTCCTCCACTGCTGTCAGCCTCCTTGCTCGAGTCATGAGAGTCAGGTTTCTCAGTATGCCTTTCTCTGCCCCTTCTCTTAGGAGTGCTCTTATGAGGGGTGGAAGAGGATGTGGCCGTAGTGGTTGTGGTGCTGGTGGTGCAGATGCTGGTATCGCTCTCTGAGCCATCATCAACGCCATCGAGCTGCCCAATACGCTGCTTGCCTAAGGTCCTGTTAAATACAGCAAAGACAATATATCAGATTATTATCGCAGATCATAGAACATAATCACAAACACTTTTAACTAGAATTACCGCTTCCTCCCTCAAGGCATTACTGAGATATTGCATTCACAAGGCCAAAACCATGTTTTGTGACGTCACTGTAACCTTGACCTTTAACCTTTGACTATCAAATGTAATCAGTTCATCCTTGAGTCCAAGTAAATATTTGTGCCAAATTTGAAGAAATTCCATCAAGGCGTTACTGAGATATCGCATGAATGGGACAGATGGACAGTTGGTCAGACGTATGGACTGACCGCGAAAACATAATTCTTCTGGCCCTGGCTATCGCCAGCAAGGATGCATAAAAACATCACTTCACAATTAAATTGTTCTGGTTCATTATATCTCACTGTACACAATAAGAATTGGGACATGCCTGTAATTGTGTTTCTAATACACACAAAGCACTTCCTCCCTTTAGTGCAGCTTAACAGTGGCAACAAGCAGGACATGACCCTGCAGGAATTAATCTGTGAATTAATCAGAATACAGCTACAAATAAACCAATTAAGATGCGGCTTCAAACAAACCAACCAATCAGAAACGGGCCACAAACCAATTAGAATATGGCTACAAATCAAACACTCAGCATATGGCTACAAATCAACTAACCAATCAGATTACAGCTAGAAATCAACAAATCAGAATATGGGTACAAATCAACCAATCACAATATAGTATACAGTAACCTGAAAACATAATGCCTCTGGCCCTGGTTGTTGGCGGCGTGGAGGCATAACAGAACAATTGTGTGTACTTACAAAGCACTCAGCATGTCCTCCTCAGCTTTTCCTTGAGCCCTCTGCTGTTGCTGCTCCTCATCTTTTAGAAAGCGCTGAAGCTGGGAGCCTCTTCCAAGACACTGGTCTATCCCTTCTATAGAGGGAAGGCCCTCACCAGGGTTTATTATTGTTCGGGTGAAGTTGTAGTAGTAAGGATCTTTACCCCTCTGTTTCATTGCACTGTCTTCATCCTCTCCACTGTCCCCTGACGAAGAGGAGGTGCTCATATCATCTGCTCCATCCACCTGCCCCTCAGCTGACTTCTTGCGGCTACCAGTCCTCCTCTTTACCACGGCCCCGGCTCCATCCCCACTGCCGTAGAAGGCAAGGTCCTCTTCACCATATGAGCGAACGCCATAGAAGGGTGTGAGGCCAAAAAACATGTTGGAGCGTGCCCGGGCACTGCGTCGAGGGTAACGCCGCTTGGCTGACCCTGATCCGTCACTGTCATCCTCGTGATGTTTATCATCCATACCCCTGTCATGGTCATCTTCTGGGCCATCACCCTCATCCTCAGGGCCTTGAGTAAGGAGGCTGCGGTGGTCTCGGAGATCACTGCGTGAATGCTCCTTATGCAGATCATCGTCCTCTGTCTGAGTCTGGGTGTCAGATTCAGAGCTGTCACTGCTGCTGGCAGAGGGTGAGGAGAAGAGAGCGGAGCGGGCAGAGCGACGGGTCCCCTGGCCTGCAGGGGAAACAGTGGAGGTAGTGGTCGTTGGACAGGAGGAAGAAGAAATACCACTGACAGTGCTGGTCCCATTTGGGTCTGTCTTGATATCACTCTTTAGTAGAGTTACAGATGGGGGTTTAACTGATCGCTTTTTCTCTCGAGAGGACAATGACAGCTGGTTAGTTGTTTGTTTGGAGTGCGACTGGGAAGAGCTCTTCACTCCTTTGTCAGGAGCTAAACCAGCCTGCTGCAGCTGCTGTAAGTTGTCCAGACTGGAGATATTCTTCTTCTCAGGACAGGAGTAATTTTCCCTGCTCTTTGAGGATGATCTGTCTCCTCCCTGGTTCTCATGCTTCTCCCCCTGAGCCTTCCCATGGGCTTTGGTGCTGTTTCCAAGCACTGGGACTTTGCTGTTGCTGCTGTTGTGAGAGCTGGGGTTTGTAGCATGTGTGTTGGAGCTGCCAGTGGCTTTAGTATTATTGTTGAGAAGGGGAATTTTGTTGCTGCTGTTGCTGTTTTGGAGAGTCTTCTCTTTTTCACGGTCTTTGGACACTTCTCTGCTGCCTGTTGTCTTAACTTTGGGGTGTTTGTCTTTGGCAGCTGAGGCTGCAGCTGATGAGGCCAGGTGCATAGAGCCTCGCTTGACAACGTCATCTTCCGCTGATGTCCTTGATGGCCACAGAGGCTTCATAGCTGCTGCTGTGGCTGAACCTGATGAGTAATCATTTGACTTCCGTGCATTGGACTTTTGAAATGAAGGTTGTGGGGAGCTGGATTTCCCAACAACAGAGTCCTTATGGTGTGAAGCTGGCATTAAATTTCCAGTGCCACTACTACTCTCCTTCCCTGAGCTGGGCTTGTCCTTAGACTGGATTATGTTAGAGGTGGGGGTGGACCGGTGACGAGGCAACAAACTGAGGCTTGCAGAAAGATCCTGGTCTTTG
Source organism: Seriola lalandi dorsalis (assembly GCF_002814215.2). Taxonomy (NCBI): domain Eukaryota; kingdom Metazoa; phylum Chordata; class Actinopteri; order Carangiformes; family Carangidae; genus Seriola; species Seriola lalandi. The sequence goes on along the minus strand of NW_019523618.1, from coordinate 233,036 downwards.
CCTGTGTGTTTCCCTTGCTTTTCTGTCTGCTTGGTGCTGCCACCTCTCTGCTGACCTGTGAGAACAGCAGTGCCCACAGGAGGGGAGGACTGGCCTGAACTTGCAGGTGCCAGTCTAGGACTCTTACTCTCACCTCCAGCCTGTTTGGACTGGCTGCCAGGGTTACTATCTTTCCCTGAGCCAGATTCTTTGTTTCTCTCTGTGCTTCTATAACTGGAATCTCTAGAGGGAGGTCTACCCTTGTCAGAGTCTCTGCTAGAAGGTCTGTCTTTACCTTGTCCTGAGTCTTTTCCCGTTTCCCTGCTATATTGTCTATGCTTCTCAGGGTCCCTAAACCCTGTATCTCTACTGAGTGACTTAGCTTTTTCCATATCCTTATAGCTGGGATCTCTAGAGGATGATTTGCTCTTTTCTATTTCTCTATTGCTTGACTCCCTGTTTGCTTGTCTTCCCTTGTCAGAGTCTCTGTTTACTTGTCTCCCCTTTTCAGAATCTCTTAAGGGATCTCTACTGAGAGGTCTTCCCCTCTCCGATTCTTTCAGACCTGAGTCTTTACTCAACGGTCTCCTCTTTTCTGGCTCTTTGGCTGGTTGTTCACCCTTGTCAGAGTCTTTTTGCCCAAGCTCTCGGGATGATCTGTTCCTCTCAGAATCCTTAGCAGCTTGGTCTCGACTTGACAGTCTCCCCTTGTCAGGATCTCTCATCCCTTGGTCTCTGGATGCTTGCTGTCTGTTTCTCTCTGTGGAGAACAGTCTACCTCTTTCATCATCTCTCTGGATGGGACTCTTTGCTGAGTCTTTGCTGAGGTGTTTGGACTTTTCTGGATCTCTGGCAGGGGAGGGGATGAGGGGAGGGGGTGAGGTAAGGGGTCGTGACAAAATCTGAGCTTGGGAGGTGTGCACTCTCTGTCTGTTCAGCTGGTGGGGAGGAGGAGAGAGAGAAGGGGAGCTGTGGCGACGCGAGTCAATATTCCGCATGCCGGGGTTCACCAGGGAGTCTCCTACTGTCACAATCTCATGGCTTTGAGGCTGAGAGGTACCTCCTACAAAATAAAGGAAAGTGGAAATTGAGTAATAGGCATTGTTGAAACTTCAATTTAATGCATACATGGAATTACTTAGAAATTAATTTTTACAAGGAATATCAAAATGTTCTGTGATTCTATGACAAAATTATTATTATTTTTTTTTAAAAAAGGTTCAAAATGAAAAAAGCAAATAAAAAAACAATGCCTATTTATACCTGGAGAGGGCATGGGCCTGGGACCTAGTGAGCGCTGACAAGGGGGGTAGCTGGGATGCCGGTTCCTGGTGTAAACCCTGAGCTTGGGGGTGTTGGTGGGGGAAAGCGTGTCAGAGCGTCTTGGGGATTCAAATGGATCAGGAAAGTCTAAATATGAAAAAAAGAGAGATTGACCCAAAATGTATTTAAGTTTAACATATTGTAGTCTCAACACTGAAAACCTGAACTATATAAATTGTCTGTAGGTTACCTGCTATGGGAGGTGGGCTGTGTGCTATTGTACAATTCTCCTCAGAAGCAATCATGCTCTTCAGGTCAGACTCTACCACTGGAGGTCGACAAACTAGGATCCTACAGGTGTACACACAGCGCTTTCGAGCATCCAAAGTACTCCAGTACACCCTTGAACATCTGGAGAAATTAGAAGTTATTTAGTTTCACTCAATTACCATGGCAACTTCAATTTCATCCAGCAGACTTAATTTACTTGTAGAGAAAATAGTAATGGTGGCACTTAAAATAGGAAGAGAAGACTTTCAGATAAATAAAAACAACACTTACTGGTATCCTACAGGGAAGAGTTTACGTTTGCAGTCTGAGAGTTCAGTCAGTATCCCCAAACAATCAATGGTCATGGAGCCTACAATGATGATGTTTAAATCAGCAATCAAGAGACATTGGGAGTAAGTCGAGGAAATGGCACAACAGATTTACAAGCAGTCGACCTACCTATCATCATGTGGACATTTTCAGGCTCCAGTCCTGCAAGCCACTTCCTCCTGAGACTAATGCCCTCCAGGTCCACCAGGATCCTGCGGGTCACCTCAAACCCAGACACCACCTTGTGAAAAAACACACAAACATAGGATAGGTGAAGGAAAAATTAAGAATGTCAAGTCACAGTTCCTAGCCTGACATGATTCATCTACTTAAAGAGACCTACACAAGATTTACTGAGTAACTAAGTTTCAAACACTTGAACCTACTTTTAAGGTGGCTGCAATATAGATGTATTAATCAGCTTTTGATTATATAGTAAATAATGACATTTCCTTACTTCTCCCTTTATGAGGTCCCTGTGCTTTGGACAGTAGACTTTTTTGTCCTCCAGGAAGACGCAGTGGCACTGACGAGCACACATGAAGTGGTAGTTACTGGTGCAAGAGGTGAGGCAGCAGCCAACTGTGGCCCCTGGCTTTTGACACTTCTCACAGCGCTGAATGGAAAGCATGACAGGTTGTCACTGTTGGTCCAGTAAATATACACTGAAAATGGTAGTGTGATAGATCTCTGTCCCATCTTACCAACTGTTTTCCCCTGAGAACAGCCATATGAACATTTTTCAGTGAGCCGTCGTCGTCCTCAAACACCTCGGCAGACCACAGGGCACAGTTTACATGGGTCCACTCGTTCTGACCAATGTACAACAGCCTGCCCCCCTCCTGAAACATACAGAAAATGTTGCAAGTGACATAGATTCACCCTTATGTGCGTTAAAGTGAGCTCAAGCTGATTTTTGACTCACGTTAGTGTTCTCATCTCCATACTTCAGACACAGAACACATTGCCTGTTATCACTAACACCTGGCGGCGGAGGGAGCTCTGGGCTGTCTTCACGATCTGAAGAGAGAGTTTCTTTTTATAAATTTTGTAAATTTTATAAAGTCTGAATTTATAAAAAGAAAGCTGTAAATGACAAGATGTGAGAAACAGTGTACATGTAAGTATTTGTACACCTTTTTGTGGTTTGTCTTACCAGGTAGGAGTGGGGGTGGTGGGGGAAGAGAGGGAGGGAGTGATGGTGGAGAGGCTGGAGAATCTGGTTCACCGGGGGTCTTGGGCCGGGGAGCTGGGATGATCTTTTTCATGAGGTGTGGGTGCTCAGCGCGGGAAAGCTCCAGTCTCTCCTGCCACTGGGCGTAGTTGTGATCCAGGGATGGAGGCAGCACAGCATTCGGAAGGAGCCCACTGCTGGAGAGCGATGGCATACAGAGACAAGAACATTAGTCATTAGTCAAGGACCTTAGGACTATTAGTACCGACAGTGATTGGGTCAAACCTGAAGTTGTGATTATTTTACTGCCAAAGCCCTGCTGTAAGCAATAGAACAATCCCACAGAACTCCAAAATAACCACATGAGTCATTATGTGCATTTGCAACTTCAGTGACGCCTAAGGACATGAAGAAGACTCCAAGAGCATAATTCAGGGTTGAATGTGTGAGTGTTAGGGATTTTTTTTACATCAAAACAGCAATCATCACTAGTCAAGCCTGAGATTAATCAATGGTATTATGCAGCTCCAAGGGTGAAGTTTTCCCCAAATAAACTCTGTCTTAGCTTTTTCCAAGTAAGTTTGCAGTGACATTGCATCAAGTTAAGAACATCATTTTAGATAAAGGAGAGTTCCTTTTCATGGTGAGTGAGGTAAGTTAAATCTTGATACATCCCACCTAAAAAAAGTAGATCTTGCTCTTGGTTAGATCTACTCAGCTTAACTCATGTACAAACAAACAGCAAGGACTGTGATGATGCAAATCTATATTCTCATGCCTGAATGAAATCACATTATTTATTCTGTAGTCTTATTAAACTAAGCATAAAAATAAAATTCCACTGAACTACTGTGATGTTTAAATTTTCATGACAGACTAGAAGTGATACTGAAAAATCTAATCTAACAAATATGTAAATCTATATAAAACAGGATGCTACCTTTATACAGTATAATGCATTCCAAACCTTTCTAAATTGTATGACAGGTGTTATTTATTAAAGAAAATCATGAGATATACTGGAAAGCACTGACAGGGTGTTTAATCCCTCAATACTATCATGCAGATTGCGATGAGGATCTCAGATTATTCTTCCCCAAGAAGATGTAAAAATTTCTCTGAGTAGTAAGTTAACAGTGACACCAGTAACAAATGACCACATGAAAGGAGCTTTGCCAGGTTTTGCCAATTCAGTCAAGGCTGGGTAACTGGTGTGATACGAAGTCTCATACTTAATAAGCTAGTAGAGGCATCTAAACAGGCATCCATCCAATGATGGCCACAGGATCCACGGGATCCTGGACTGAAGCACCGATACATAACGCAGTAGACCAAACTGACAAGTAAACCACAATTAGACCACAAATATGTATCAAAGAGCCTTAGAGTGAAATGTGACACTGTTACGGTTTGCCTCCCACAATGCCTGGAGGCGAAGCAGAATAAATGGTTGGGGAAAGCTGATAGCTAAATTCAAGTAAGCGAGTGAGTTGATGAATGAGGGAGTGTGAATGAGTCTGTAAGGTAAAATTCCAATATGCAGGACTGTAAAACCATACTGTTCTTTTACAAAGGGAAAGATTCAGTGGTTATAATTGTGAGATATTTCGTCTAATAATGCCAAATGATAAGCATGTCATCTCTGTAAACAGCATCAAATATTCAATATGATCATTTCATTATTAATCACTGATGTAAAGGCATATGCACTAATCAATGTATAATATATATAACTACAGCTCTGGGAAGTTGACTTCATTGATCCTGTACTCTGACCATAGATGCTGACTTTATCTTTTCAGTAGATCATAAATAATCACATCAATTGATGTTATTTTGAGTGTATGGACCTCCAATCATCTATTACCCACTTACACTCCCCACTCAGCTGCCAAGTGGGTACACTAAATCAGAGAAACTGTGGAATAAATTTCATTACTACAGTTTTAAGTCTTGACTGGGACCTGTAATGCCATTGTCCTGAGTTAAGGTATGTGGAAAGAAAACCACTTCACTCATTTCTTGAGTTGTTTAAAGAGTCTCTTTTGGTTTTTAATGTTATGGCCGAGTTGACATGGCCGTGTTTTAGTTGTGACTCAGAAAACTGAACATCACACAACTTTCCTTAACCACTCGAAAAGATAATGTGACGATCATATGAAATCCTGATCTTGCCACTTGGCTCTTATTTCCTCAGGGTTGTTGGTACAGTCAGCCCTCACATTCTAGAAATATTAGTTCACTGTTTTCTGGTTCCCTCCTATTCACAGATGATGGTATAGCTTCTCCCAGAGAAACCACATCTTACTCCTCATTTCAATAATTACAGACCTACAGTTCTTGAAAACTGCAGTTCTTCTCCCAGGGTTTTTGGACGGGTTCACATTACAGGAGTATTAAAAACAAATTTTCTCCTCTGTAATTACATACATAACTCGCACTACAAGTTTATAAAATAACAGCACATCACACACTTTACAATACTATTAAGATTGAGAGCACTGCCTGCTAGGAGGCATTATTTCAATACTGACTTTCAGATAAATCATTTTAGTTTGATTTGATTTCCTTTTACTTTCTTATCTAGTACTGTTACCTGATTTTATAGGTGTACTTGTAAATGTTAAGCAAAGTGCTACACTAAATACATAAATCCACTTAATTTTCAAACATATTTTCAAATAATTACATCATATCTCTGTGAAAGTAATCTAGAACCAACTGGTAAATATAAGAGATGTCTTACGTGACTCTAATGAGTTAGTCAGAACAGTTGGATACTGCACACTGAACACTGTGTAATTGGTACAACCTCCTGCATTGACTACGGTGCGATAGACACTCACTTGGCAGAGACTTTTTGCCTTTCCCAGAACCTGGACTCTTTCGCTTTGAACCACGGGAAGATTCGGTCCATTTGCTGAAACAGAAAACATGCGATGAAGTTTGCATAACAGACCGCATAAGCACTTGCACAGACTAACCACCATCTGGGGCAAGATGGTGGTTAGTCATACTGTAGCTGAACAGAAGGGCCATAGCTTGATGTTGCCATACTTGACTAATACACTTAACCTATACTTGCTGCAGGGGCACCCCAATCAGAGGATGAAGAAAATATATATATCTTTTAATTTTCAAAAACATGAAATGAGTTTGTCAGCATGTATATAAATCTGTGTCAAAAAAGAATATGGTATTATATAAATTCATAAAAACAGATAAACTGCCCCATAATGTGCCCTACTGAGAATGTGGAATTTGTGAGAATCTGTTAACTGCTCTGCAATGTTGTGTTTTCATGGTTGTTGACGGGACTAATATAATCCATATGATCACGAGCTGATTTGAGGTTCTTACCCGAATAAAGAAAGACTTGACCATGCTGTTGGCTTTCCTGCTCTCAGGCTGACCACCGTCACTGTTGATGGCTGTCTGAATGATCCGCACTATGTCATCACTAAAGTCCAGCTGGGAGAGAAATGGTGAACAGACACACATGCAGAGAGTAATTGTTAAAACAGTGAATTGCTGATAAACATTAGTGGAAAAGTAATTAACATAGCTATCTATGTTCCTGACCATCAAGAGACCAGGACACATACATTTTTTAAATCTTCAACAAAAAATGCTTTAAAGCTGTGACTGTTTTAGATACAAACCGCTTTGCAAGATGGTGTCTGTCCCTAACCCAAACCTCAATATTCCAACCCTGTATCAAATCATTAGGAAAACAGACTTTCTCAAATGTTTAGAAAATGTTGACACATGGTTTGCCTGGGTAAATCCTTCCCATGTTCTAGTAAATGTACAGCAAACATACACACATGCCTGCTTTTGACTAAAATGTAGAGACAATAGAAAACACAAGGAGAAGATAACATACTTACCACTGAATTGTAACGGCCTTGAACCATCTTTTTCTCAACAGACTCCAGGTCTGGAGGGGAGTCACTGGGAGGTGTGGGGGTGACTTCTGTCAGGACTGGAGGATCGGGACCCTCCGGTGAACGACGGGATGGAAGACTCTCCTCCGTCTCTGGGTTCAGCTCTGGAGGCTTCACCGCCTGCCCCAAAACCAGGGAGTTACACACTGAGTACAAATACCACCATTATGTTCATTAAGCTGCAGTTGCTGCTTCAGCTGTTTCTAACTCAATATGTCTGTGTAGTCATCAATGTTTATTCGGTATTCATGACTGCAGCGCTATAATACAGTAAGGTACACCACTACTAAAAGAATGACTGAATATCAAATGATGCTATCATTTCAAACTTTTAAAAATAATCATGTTTCAATGAAATTATTTTAATTAACACTGACAAAGCAACATAGCAATTTGTGCTGAAATCACATGAGAGTATATGCATCTAACCTGTCTGTAGCGCAACAGGTGTGTGGATGTGCGTGAGTTGAGCAGTGCAGTGAGGACATGGCGAATGCAGCCCTGAAGCTCCCTCTCCAACGCTGTCCTCCACTCAGCTGGGTGGCGTTCAGTACATTTGGTACAAGTGTAGGCAACACTCTCTGGCAGCTTTGACAGCAGCTCGTACATTTCATCTGGGGGACAGCAAGAGACGGCAGGTCATTATTGCGCCCATTATTAAGTTTATCGTCTTTCAGAATCTCATCAACATGACAGCACTCCCAGGGCGGCCTGTCAGTCAGCTGCACAGACACTGACAGCTGACAAGACAAATTAAGTGCAACAAGTGCTGCAAAATATTAAATACAGAGCTCTACTTCTGAGGAACATACAGTAAATGTGTGTTTTAAAAGGATTTTCTACCTGGCTTTTATGGGGCCTACTAACCTGTCAGATTCTCACACTTGGCATGAACCCAATGGTTGCAACGACCACACTCCATCATCTTGCTGTCGTAGTCATCATCATCGTAGCACTTATCACACAGTGGGCAGAAGTTCCCTGAGAGGGAAGATGGCAACAGGTACTGTCAGATTAAACTACTCCAATATGGATTGGGTTCAAATGTCCTTTTAATGTCACCTCAAAATAAAATTCAGATTTTTACGAAAACCTTTGAAAGAATACCAGTGGTGTATTTATACTCATCCTTAACAGTGAACAGCATTTTACTACCTGCTTGTCACTCACCTTTAGCAAAGAGTTTGGCACAGTCATGACACATGGAGAAGTCATGTGACCATTGGGCATCCCAGGACTTCCCAGGTTTAGTGGCTCCACAACTTTTACAGCGCACACACTTGGTGCAAACCTGAAAAGAAAGAACATCTAAGCGAGGTGGTGACTACATGGCACAAACTTGCGAGCAGTTGTTTGAAGAGTAGAGATGGTGTGAAAGTGACACTGTGAGAGGAGTAAAATGTTTTCATAGACACTGCCTGTGAGAGGGTCCCATGAATGTAAATAGCACAATCGTGAGAAGCTGGAAAAATGTGTGAACAAAAGGAGAGGTTAAGAGAAAAATGTGTGAGCATAATGCTAAAGTTTAGTCAGGCAGTTGTGCAACTGTGATATCTACATAACGGTGAGAGGATAGAGGATTTCTGAGGGAAGAGTAGTGTGTGTCCATACCCAGACTCTCTTCTTCTTGGTGGGTCTGGTAGGATGGTTGGGACCCAGGCACTCCGGGTGATAGCTGTTACGGCACTTATCACACTCTAGCAGCTGCTGCTACAGTGACAAAAACCAAAAGTGAGATGGGATTACTTAAGGAGCAACATTTGATTTTAATGCCCAACAAAAAACACAGTTCTGTTCACAGCAAATTAGTAACAAATATGTCACCTGGTTTTGAACAGTGATAAAATTATTCACCTTAGCCAATTGGTGTTGTTTGGAAATAAATGAACCATCAAGGTAGGTGGAGCATTACAGATTTTTCAAAAGTAGATCAGTGTATTTAAGATTTTATGCAGAAATGTAACAGTGCAGTAGAGTTTACTGAGAGTCATATCCGTAGCGGCCTCCATGGATGGATGAACATCATTATCAAAGGCATTACGATTCAGCTGCAGTGTGTGCTGTATAGAGCAGTGCTTGGTAGGGTTTGTAGACAGCCACTTAAGTGGAAACTGCTGTCAAGTTTTTCCTGTGGCTTTGGGTCAACACAATTAGTCCAAGTAAAGACTTTACGACACACAGTTAGTATGCCTCAGCATCTTTTTCCTATTCCAAACTATGGGCAATTCTGCCATTCATAAATACTAAAAAATAAAATGTAATGGACAAGTTAACAACTCTTTCATGCGGCTTCCAGTCAATATTTGTCTGGTAGGTGCAATATGTAAAAATGTTATGATCATGCAGCACAGAATATCTGTTGTATGATATATCTGCAGCCTTTGACATACCAGTAGCCTCACCATGAGCTCAGATTTCAGGTTTTTAAGCTACACTCTGTTGTGGAGCCAGAGAGTGCCAGAGACCTGCTGCTGGTAAGTTGGTTAGAGATAAAAGCCAATCAAAGTAATAAATTGCTTAATGCTCTTTGGGTGGAGATTTGTTTCAAAGAACTAGCTGCAATGAATCCTTAGCATTCACATCTTCTGATGCAGACCACTAAATGACCAATAACCAACAAGTTCATATAACTACACTGACATGTACCCACAGGCCAGAGGCGCTAGATTGTGTTGTGAATAGCAAATATGTTTATACATAATTCTAAAATGACAACCATAAAGCTCACACCATGAGTTAAATAATAAAATCATGGCAGGAATCCAAGAAGCTGATTAAGTGCTGTCTGTTGGCAAGGCTAGCAAGCTTCTTTCTAGAGAAGATTCTTCAGTCTTTACACTCTGTCACTCTAAACTAAGCTTCTTTTGTGAACAGCTTTAAAATGAACAGAATTGAACTGAATAGCTTACTTTAGTTTTCTGGTGCTGGCGCCCACAGACCTGGCAGAACCGGCATCGTCGACAACACCAGTTCTCAAACTGCTCCTGGAGAGGGCGCTCTGACTCCCCCAGGCAAAAGAGATGAAACGGTTCACAGCATACCTGGCAGAAGACAAACTAAACACAGAGAGAAACAGAAAAAGAAATATAGAACATAAGTTGATGTATTACAGACAAGGAGTTTAAAAACACTAGATTTCAAGTTTTCAAGACAATGACCATCCTGTTTTTACCTCAACATTTCCACTGCTTGCACATAAAAAGCAGAGCACCCTGGGTGTGACAGGCACAGAGGTGAGCAGGCTGAGGCCACCAGCCTCCCACACCTTCTCCACATCATGGTCCCTCTTGAAATCCACTCTGATACGATGCACTCCGTCGCAGGGCGCTCTGGACTTCACCTGGCCCCTAGTCGAGGGAGTGCTCAGCCAGTTTAAAGTACTACTGCTTGGGGGTTTAGTGGTCAGCGGCTTCACGTGATTATCATACAAGAGGAGAGACAGAGGAAGGGTGAATATTGGGGACTATATGTGGCTGATACAGCGAGCATTCACAGTTTTGATGTGAATTATGTAGAAATAGAAAAAAATTAAAAAGCTCAAAGTGACTTCCTCTTACCTTGTCTTTTGGTCTCTGTTTGGGAGATGGAGGAACAGCACGAGAAGTTGTCTTCTTCAACTGTTTTGATTCAACTGAAAAAAAGACAAGACATTCAAATAAGAATGGAGTTCATTACAAACTATATATTTTTATCAAAACTTTAACATAGAGGAAAAAATGAAACCTGTATCTGAAATATTTGTTGAGCTCTGCTGTTGGGATGAGTGCTGCTGGGGCTTCTTCTTGGACTCACTCAGAGGAATCTTGGGTGAGGAATCTTTTTTGGGAGGTGCCTGACTCATAAGAGGCCGTTGCTGCTGTTGAGACGCTTGATGAGATTGCGTAGACTGAGAGGGGGAATTCTGGGCTGATGATGACGAGGAGGAAGAGGATGAGGATGAAGAAGACGATGAAGTGGAGGAGGAGGATGAGGAGGAGGAGGATGTTGTAGCAGGCTGCTGTAGTTTGTGTCCTTTCTTGCTGGTGACACCGCTCGTGACTGAGAGCTGTTTAGGGTCTGGTGTCAGGGCTGGAGACTGAGCCTGGGCTGTGACTGTGCCAGGGGCCTGAGGGGGTTCGACTGGGGCAGGGGACGATGTGAGGGCTGGAGATGATTGCTTTGATGATGGCTGCTGTCTTGATTTCTCTTCTCCCACCTTTAGAGGAGGAGTTTCACTCTTTTTGCGGGGAGGCTCCTCCTTTGGTGGTACAGGAGAAGGTTTAGGGCCAGACTCTGAGTTTGGTCCTTTAACCGGATTGAGACCCTCCCTCTTCTCAGACAACTTGTTCTTTTTCTTGTCCTTCTTGCTTTTGCCTTGCTTTTGAAGAAACATCTTTGAGGGCATCCACTGCAAGTTCTGACACTTCCTCATCCTGGAGAAAGCGACACATACAAAGTTCAACACTGAGTTTCTTAAATATTCCATAAAAATCAATTTCTAATAAAATGTTATTTGAGACGTTCTTGAGATTTATAATAATCTGTCATAACAAATAGCTCATCAGCTGAGACTTACTTGCAACATTGCTTTTTAATGTTTCGCCCTCCAAACTTGGGCTTGTCGAGACAGTTGGTACAGACACCACAATCTTCCGGAACCTGGCAGCCTGAGCATTGGCCACAGCGTCGTGATCGACGCCCCTTCTTCGGAGGAGCTTCTTGAACGGCCTTTTGCCGTGTCTCCCGTGGCTTTATGGGAGGGGATTGAGGCTCTGCCTCCTCGGAGCCTGCTACTGATGACTTGTCTGTAAGAGGAGGTAACATCATAGCTGTCATGATTACTGGCACACTGCAGTACAGCATTGATTTGACTCACAAGGGGTTAAGACATTGAAAATCTTTTAGCCATGGTCAGAAAAAGCACAGCAAAAACGCATACTGTTGCTAAGCACACTTAAGGACACAAAAAACTCAGCTGATTCAGCCAATAATTTAGGAAATATAAAAAATTTGACTAAGTAGCTTTTTAAAAGAATGACGTCTATTGCATTAAAATGACAGCACTTCAGTGTCTATACAACATATTATTTAACAAGTGCTTCTAGGATGCACTCTTTCCATTGCACAATTAACTGCTCAGGATTTGGCTAAATCTAAACTAAACAAATTAAACCAGGTCTTTTTATGGTATCTCTTAGCTCTGTGAACAATAGTCCTCAGGTTGTGTTTGAATAGAAAGAAACACAGTCATTTCAAATAGATTCCAATAAATCCTCACACATAAAATGCCAGATGTCCAGGAGCTTGTCTTAGACAGATGTGCAGATTAAATGACCAGGCAAACAAATAACTGAGATTATACTGCAAACTCTTGATACATCACTGACATCAGGTTCTCTAGCCTCACAAAAATCCACATGTTGGAACATGACATGAAACCAGTCAAAATAACAGGAACAGGGCAGCCAAACTCTTGTTCCATCACCACTTCACTGTGGATTTGTCTGTGCTTGTGATTAGTCTGTCATCACTGCATGCTGCAGAACTTTTCCAGGACTCACACAGATGTTGTGTTATAAATAAGAAATGCTCAACTCTGACTATTAGTCAGTCAGTGTGTTTTACATAGAATTTTGAACTGAATAATAATAAATAAATTAACTTTAACAGCAAGTGATCCACAAGTGAGTCAATGACAGTTTTGTTGAGCGGGCCTCACCGTCATTCCCCATGGAAGATAGGATCTTCTCTCTCTCCTCCCAGGGCAAGGCACTAAGTGTGGGCATATCATCAGGGAACACTGCCCGATTACGGCCAAGAGCCACAGCTGCACGACGACACACATGCTTGATGCGTGGACCCCGGACTGAGGTCTCTGATGAGTCACTCTCTTGACCCTGCTCACAAGCACACATGGTCACACCACACAAAGTGAAACATATATTTGAAAAGCTTCATAGTAATGAAAAATACACAGACAATCATACACCACCACTACAATGCAAAAATGCTGGCATTTTAATATGTTACCTATGTCCTTAGGATGTAACATTTCATTTGTTGTGAATGTTTCAGTGAACCAAACAAAACTCTTATCTATGAGCAATGTACAATAATGATGAAGATGGTGATGATGAGGTGGTAGAGGAGGGGGGTTTGGGTTGAGTTCAGCTGGAACGGTTGAAAATGTGCAATGACTGCCTATAACCATCTAATCTTTAGATTAACAGTGGAAGAACAGATGAGTATATTCTGTTCAGAGGGTAATACTTTCAAAAGCAAAGTCAGTGCAGCATTCTGCATAATGTATGAAGCGAACAGAATTCCCCTTAAGTAACATCCTCTGTGGGACTTTCCTATTATCAAGTTTCAGTTTGAGTACAAACACAGATTTTCTATTTATAGCAAATATTACTTGCATCATGTCAAACTCACTTGCTTGTGGCTATATAATGAGAATGAGAAAAACAGAGAAGCTTTTTGTTCAAGAGACACAATAACTATGAAGGCGACGAACAGAAAAACTGACCTGGACCTTGGTCTGGTCCGCAGGCTTCAGCTTACTCTTCTTTATCTCAAAGAGCTGGGCTTTGGCCTTTTTCAGTAGTCCCACTACCCGCTTGTCAGTTACTGGCTGTTTCTCTGCTTGTGCCAACATTGATCCAAGAGAAGAGACAGGGAGTTGTTGTCTGCCTGGCTGTCCTTGAAGGCTTGCTGTCTGCTGGCCTGGAGCACTTTGTTTCTCCTTCTCCTTTTCCCCATCCTCCATCTCTGCTCCTTTCTCAGAGGGTCTGCCTTTCTTAGGTAAACGTCCTTTAGCAATGGACATGGGAATAGTGGAATGGAGCCCACGCACCTCTGAGGAGGCAGTGTCAGAAACCATGTCAACCGAGGTTGATTTTTTTCTCCCTGGAGCCTTTTTAGGAGCAAGAGAAAGAGCATCTTCTGAGTCCCTCCCGTCCTTCCTCCCTTCCTTCTTATTCTCCTTCTCTTTCTCTCGGTTTTTCTCTGAATCTCTTTCTTTTTCCTTTGCAGCAGGTTCCTGGGGAGCTGGTAAGCTTTTTTCTTTACCTCCTTTCCCAGCTCCTCGCCCTGTGTCCTGGGCACTGGAAGGAAAGAGAGGGAAAAGTGGGGAAGAAGTGGATGATGTGGTTGACATAGGAGGTGGGTTTACAGCAGCCCCTCTCCTGCTTTCAGGTGTCCCTTGTGAGGCCAGACCCATGGAGAAGGTGCTGAAAGAAGCAGGAGTTAAGGCACTAGTGGCTAGTGGACTTGCAGAGACCCCTGGCAAAGAGCTGGGGTTACTACTGGAGACAGAGCCTGTCAGCACAGACATCTCAGAGGAGCCTTTCCCCACAGATATCTGGCCTCCAATTTGGCTGCTGCGTCTGGTCATTGAGTGGGAAGGAGACCGTGGATGGCCACGTAGTGTTCCAGCGATCAGTCGTTTCCTGCGCCGCGATATTCTGCTGGAGCTAGAGGATGTCTGGTGTGGGGAAAGAGAGCCGGGGGCGCTCCCAGAAGATGACTGCAGGGTAACAGACTCAAATATCCGAGAGTGGGCCTCGCTGGGTGTAAAGCGTGGAGCACGAAGCAATGGGCTTCGCTTCTGGAGTGGTGCATCAAAACGGGATGAAGAGGGATGTTGGTGGTGGGTATGTGGATGAAGAGGGGCAAATAGACGAGTTCCTGTTCCTGCTCCACTACCTGGTGCAGGGAATGCCACAGGAGCCGCTCCCCCTGCTCCGCTAACACTTTGGGGCAACAGCCCCACATCTTCAGCTGTGAGGGGGGGAGGACGGAAGTTGTCAAATATGGGCTTACGGATGAGGCCCTCCTTGGCATATTTAGCAGAGGAAAAGTACTGCTGCTGCTCAGGGTGGGACAAAGACGTCCAGCGGAAGGTGGGCTCTCTTAGAATTGAGCGGCTTCGTTTGTCTGACAAGCTAGACAGCACTGACGATCCAGACAGAAATTGAGGGATGGGATGAGGCATCCAGGGTGACTGCGGGTGGTGTTCACTGATAGCAGCTGTATTGGAGGAGGCTGACTGGGGAGGCTGTGGAGGTGTGAGGAGAGGGGGAGGGGGAGGTGAAGAAGAGGAGGAAGCTGTAGATGAAGCTTGCTGGGAATTTACGTGTGTAGACGAGGACATTAGCACTCCTGTTGGTGGGCTGATGATAGGCTTTTTAGGCCCAGTGTTGAGAGTCTCTCTCACCCTCTGGCTCTGACTTCCCCGGCCGACCCCCTGTCCTCTCCGGCCGCGTCGACTCCTCTCTGCCAAGACATGCTCAGGCTCTGGCTCAGAAGGAGGGGAAGGAGGCCGCGAGCTGTGCAACAGGTTGCCCTCCCTCTCTCCTTGCGAGGACGGAGAGTGATCCTCTGGCTCTGACAAAGCCTGTGTGGCCTCAGAAGCCTGGGAGTCACATGATGAGTCATCCAAGCTTGGGCTGCTCGACCTGGAAGACTCTGCAGAGGAGGAATGCTGCGACACAGCACTTGAGCCGCAAGAGGCTGCGCTACTGCTAAATCGCCCGTTGGTGGCATTGTTGGTGTTGCTGTTGAGCAGACTGGCAGCTGTTGATGGAACAGTTGGGATAGGGGCAGGAGGTGGAGGTGGGGGGAGGGAGTCAATTGGAGCAGTGGTACCAGTGCTAGTAACTGCAGCAGTAGAGGAAACCAGCACAGGAGAGGGGGAAGAGGTGGTAGAGGTGAGTTGGGCAGATGTAGAGACAGATGAGGGGGTTGTTTCTAACCGTGGCATCTTCATATGGGGTGGCGGGGGTCCAAAGCTTCCCTCATCTTCAATGAATCGCTTGGGGGTTTTGATGATGCGAAGGGAGACAGTGCTGACCACAGGCATGATGAACTGCCTGATGTTCTTCAGTTGGGTCTTCCTGATGCCAGCTTCAATGGTTCCTGCCCCACTACTCCCAATGGCTACAGCTTCTTTCTCCATTCGCTTCTGCGCTCCTTTCTTAGCACGCTGCAGCAGCTGTTTAGCGATGGTTGCATCAGTGCGTTTAGAAGGGGGGACAATTCTAACAGGCTTTCTATGCCGAGGGCTTTTTCTGAGGCCTACTGTCCTGCCTGGCTTGGAGGGAGATGGGGAGGCAGGTGGATTGGAAGAGTCCTGGTCCTCAGCTCCATCCACATTCCTCAGCATGGACTGCTGGGGAATGTGTGGTTCTGTGCCTCGGTCCCCCCCTCTGCTCCTAAAGGCCTTGTGTTTCCCTTCCCCACATTCAATGGAGGTAGACAGCTGTGCAGCAGCAGCTGCTGCCTCAGCTTTAAGCCGCTCAGCTGAGGGCGGTCGCCCACGTCTGCGTCGGGGTACACCAGGCAAAGTCTTGAGCCGTGACTTGAGAGGGGTGAGTTTAGTCTCTCTCAGCCTCTTCAGGTTGGCAACTTTGGATTCACCCCGCCCACCTTTGGGAAGCTTAGCCTCACTCTCATGAGGCTGAGCAGAGCCCAGTGGCGTCCTCTTGGCGCCCTTTCTATCCTTATCCTCTTCTGTGTCTATGCCCAACTCAGACCCGACCTGCCTACTGTCATCTCCTGCTGTATGGCTGCCTGTACTCCAGGCTTTCTTGCTAGTTGAAGATGGGGGTCGACCTCTTCTCTTTTCCCCGGTGCCAGGTGGCCTCCCAGGCAGCCTTTTCACCTTCTCAGCTGGCCTTTCCGGGCCCTCAGGTTTCGCCTGTGTGGGGGAGGGAATTGTGGAGGGGGAAGGTAGACTTGCAGCAGCTTTCTGGGCAGTAAGGGCCCGTGGGGGTCGGCCTCTGGGCTTCTTCTCCTGTATGGGTGGGCCCACTGAAAACCAGCGAACAAAACAGAGGACATTTAGTTAGCATGGTATAGTATCAGATATGGATAACCTGTATAGGCATAGGAGTCTCGAGACAACTGTAAGGGCCCTGCCCGGCCAGTAGTGAGTTACTTTACCTGAAGAGGTTGTTGAAGGGCTCTGTACTCTTTTCGGCTCAACAACCGTTCCAAATCCTCCAAATGCTTCTTCCTACAAAAAAAAAACCAAAAAACAAATAAATCTTTTGTGACCGTACAATTTATGTAATGCTAAAATACAGCAAAGAAGCAATGGTTGGTTAACAGGTCAAATTTACAGCATCCATCATGCTACATAATTGTCAGCTGGCCTAGATGCGCAACACTTGAGTCAGTGTTGAAGTTTGACTCAGATGAAGACCAGGGCTTCAAGGCTATAATGAAGTGCTCAATCTCACTTTCGCCTGCTGGCTTGCTGTGGTCCTCTCATGTTTCTCTGAGTTTTGGGAGGACATGCCTGCAGTTGGAGAAGGCTCAAACCACCACAGACAGTTTGCATTGCAAACATCCAAATCCTACAGGGTAACTAACACATTGCATTAAGTTCCTGCTCCTTGAAGCAACTTTAAAATTCTAAGGTGGTTTGTCATACATATACAGCTGGAGAGACAGCCAGGACAAAGACACACTAAAAAAAAAAGGGGCTATAGCCATGCAAGCAGCCCTGTGAGGCTGTAATGTACATTACACAGCTTCCATTCTTTACACATGAGAGTCGGGTAGTGTGACTTGATAGGCGCACCAGAGAAAAGGCCATGCTGTTACCTAAATGTAAAGGATGACCATTTCAGAACATCTCAGATAGAGCTTATCAGACACGGCTCTACATTAAAAGGCATCAAAGACATTTCATCTAATTCATTCATCAAATAGTTGGCAAAGTATTAACAAAAGACATTTTTGACTGGATATGCTAGACCAATAATTAAAGTATTGAATTTTTCCACATCTCACAATGTACCTTCCTGTTGAGTCCTATTCTTCCATTGAAATACATGGAGTTCAATGTTTTCCTCCTGAATATGTCTCTATGTAAATGGCCACTTAGGTGTTATTACCTTAGAGCAAGTGTGATAACACATATTGAAGGGATACCAACAAAGACTCCTTACCTATTTGCAAGACACTTGGTCTAAAGATGTATTGAAAAGCTTTTGAAAACATAATCTGATAGATCAAACAGACTATAATGGATGAAGTGCTGTGTTCTTGTCCAACAAAAACATACTATATTCCAGGAACAAATGCAAGCAAATTTATTGCAAGTTGAATTTGATATTTCACTTCCTGAATCACTTAGTTAAATGTGTTTTAATCTTCTCCATGACTTTATTTTGATGGTGGTGGTTTCAGAAAGGCAAATGTAATACACTGTAAGAACAGACATTAATCTTTCCTCTCATGCCTCAGTAGAGCCTTGAGATGTGCAACGGCAAAATCATCAGAGGATGATTAACATCTTCAGGATCCTGTGTGTGCCACTACTTCTTGCAATCAGTGTGTGTGGTTAAGAGTGGAGGTGAGTATGTCATTTCATCATGTTTATTTATAGCAGCGTGCAGGGATGCAGTTGAGGTCTTGTTGGCCCAGTTTGTAGAGCAGCTGCTATCCAAGTGTAGTCCAAGTGTGTGCACACGACTACATGCAAACTGATTTGCACCAGCCAAGAGTTACACACATCACAATGTGAATAACTGATACCTAAATGTGTCTGAAACACACCCACTGTGAAATCTAATTAAAAGATTTCAAAACCAGGAACATATACTACAAAACTCTCTTTCATCTGTTCCACATATAAACAAACAACAATAACAGACAGTCAATACTGCTGTTTATCCTGGCAGGCAATACTAATGTGGGCATCCTTCACTCCTCATAGTGTATTCGAGCATCTTTTTCTGTGTACGCTTCTCTCTCCATTTTCAGTCTGTCTCCTCACAGTAAAACCAGCATCCTCTCCTCTCTGTGCAAGCTGCTGCTCTAGGTTGGTGTTGTTGCAGAGCTGAGGGGGGCGGAGTACCAACGGATGGCTCTGACTCGCTGTGATAGTGCAAGTAGCAGTCAATGACATCACAGCACGCTTTTGTAGAGGCAAGTGCATAGAGGTTCATGATGCACATGCACACTCGTTCATGTGCACACGTACCTCCTGATTTTGAAAGCCACACAAACACCTCACACATGGACACATTTATAGAGAGAGAAAAAAACACACCCCCTGCGCGTGAACTGCACAGCAAGATGTAAACAAGCAGAACACAGAAGTGAGGTTGCGGGGGAGGGGAGCACGGGCAAGGCAAGAAAGCACACCAGAGTGAAGAAAGGAGGAGGGCTGTGGGAGGAGGGAGAGGAGGAGAGAAAAAAGAGACAAGGAAGCAGCATCTTGACCACATGCACCATCAACAACAGAGGGAGTGCAGCCGTCTCCTGGGAGCAGAGGATGAAAGAGGTTTGGGGTTTCAACATGCTCATGCAGAAGCTTGCCAAATCCCAATCTAAACAGGCCTCCCACACACGACAAGGCACCCCTTTCCTCCCCCTTATTCCTGCTCTCTGCCATGCTCCCAAACACATATTCAGTCACTCACTCACTGCTCGCTCACTCGCTTCCCGCCCACTGGCTGCCGAGCACCGAGCAGCAGCGTGTGAAACACAAGGCTCACCATGAGCGCAATAGTAGGGCAGGCACAGGGAGGTAACTTCAAGAAGTAAACAAACACTGTAGTAGACTAGCGAGGTGAGGTTCATGTATCGCCTTGCCTTGCAACATGCAAGGGATGAAAAGGTTACTAAAAAGAGTTTCCTTTTTCTCTTTCCATTTTATCTCCTCAGCTGAAGAGTGCACAAGAACGTTTTTGAACACAACTGTTCAAGTTTTTCATCTTTGCTGGCTTCTTCTATCGCTGTCACCATGAAATCCTGAGCAGTTTGACTTCCTGCTGGTCTGTCACATCTCATGTAAATGATCAACACACAAATGACTTGTTATGAAATCACTGGATAGAGAAAAGAAAACTGATATGTATCATTGCGGAAGCAACATTATTATTTTCAGGAGGGGCAGGGGACAGTCCCTGACAGTTATGAGACGGATGTTAATTTGGTTTGAGTTATACTTCTCAGACTGAGAAAGCTAATGGGACTTTTACTGTCTTTCAAGACAGCATTTAGGAGAAATCACAATGATTCCAGACAATGGGTTTAGATGTAGATTAGGGACCAGTTTCCTGGGCATAGTATAAAGCAGGCTTTAATCTAGAAAAGTATTTCCTTGACTATGAAATCCCAGACTATGTCAAACATAGATTGATGTTAGCTACCTAGGTTAGCCTTCATTACTTAGAGTTGTGCACGCAGCTTTAGCATGCAGGTGCTTATAAAAGCTGTATTGCATCACAAGAAGCCCATAACATTTCAAAATTCTTATTGTGGTCAGTCGACCGATCCCCTATAAATTATCTTTACTTGATATGCTATTTGAAATAGCTATTTATATTCACATTAATAGCACTGCAAAAAGTGAGGGTGTGTATGTTGGGAGGGGTGTACAAAAGCTCAAAGTAGAAGCTAGTTCTAACAGTTGTAAAACATTCTTTTCCCTAACCTATAAGAAGTGATTTTAGACATATGAAGACATAGGTACTCAGGTTCTAATACATTATATTATGTTTTTTCAAAATGGTCCAACTTTTGCATACTTCTGCATTACCACTACAGCTGACACTGACACTGAAAGGTATTACTTTTCACTCTACATGTTAAACTGAAGTTGTAACCATTTAACCAAACGCATGTTGCAAGTGGTATTATAATACAGTTGACCCCTTTGACACTTACCACTTCATACAAAACGATGTTTATGTGTTGATTTGACAACCATTTTCATGATTCAGTGTTAAAATAAACATTCATACTCCCTAAGTTTATGCTGGGGGAAAGCAAAGAACACAGTTGAAAGAAATGCAGTTGAATTGTGCATTTAACTAGGGAAGACAGTGGATAACAAAGTGCAGTATATATATATTTTTTATGACCATTTAGTTTTTCTTAAGACAGATACAAAGGACATTACCACAAAGTGGTAACGTGCCAAGCTTGATTGAAACCCCAGATACTGCTGGTATGTGGCAAGATCCTCATCTCAGCTACCTAATTGTCTCACACCGTTACACATTACTCTCTTACATACATAGATGAGTGAAACATTAAAACTAGAGACCATCAGGGATCACACAAGCCCTGATGTGATCCAATGCCCATCAACATGTTGATGTTCTGAACCATGAGTACTCAGTGGTCATTACTACATTTTTACTACATTACTACATGACTACTCAGTAGTCATTAAAAGTACTCAGTGCTTATGAATTTGGCCTTCATTTTGATCTCATCTACACACCTATAAAGATTTGTGACTGCACGTTGCATTGTTGTGATGCTATCTCTGACAGAAATCTATCCACAGTCAGACAGACTAGTAAACACCTGCAGAAGTACTCAAAACCGCCTCTGTGGTAGTTCCCACTATAGTAGTTGTCTCCAGGACCACATTGTGCCATGATCTCACACACACACAGACACACACAGACACACACACACACACACACACACACACACACACACACACACACACACACACACACAGTCAAGGCTGGTAATAAGCTTAAATCTGTTAATCATCAACATTAAAAGCACACCTGCTTACAAATACAAGTATTAGAGCCATAGTGACCAGGCAATCATTGTTTGACACCCAAGTAACACAAGTTTAAAGTCAGAAGTTATCCACTTTAAAATAGGAAAACAGCAGAATGAGTAAAGAGAAGGATAAGAATGTGGTTCAGACTGAGGGGAAGGATGTCAAATAGATGTTTAATTTTACAGGTTAAGACTCTCAGTCACTTTGATGCTCTTAAGAAGTCATCTCTCCCTACTATTCTGAGAAAAAAAGAAAAAAAAAAAATTTTCTTGACACATTCCAGGAAGCTCTTGGATTTACTGTACAGTCACTATGCCTCATCCCTTCCTGGAATGTAAATTGGTGATGGGCTTATACTCCTATATGCCCTTCTGATGACACATCTCTTCTACAAGGCCACAGAGGAATTCAAATAATTGTGCCGACAGATATTATTAATTATAAAAAGTAGCAAATATGAATAATATCAGAGTACATTTAAGTTTAAGATATACTCTTAGTCACTGCTTACAGCATTTCCTTCACCAAAGTGAATTGCACTGTGGTGGTACTGTTTTGTGACCCCTGTCAGCCCCAAGCAAAAGGTGGACATTTGTTTTTTCAAGTGTCCAAACACTAAGTGCAACTGTTTCACATTTGCTCGACAACAACTCAGACCAAAACAAACACTTTCCAGGACAAGATGCCTCCTCTTCCTACAACTCACACGTAAGGAGATGAAGACAGCCAATGGACAAAGACAAACAGACTGATTGGCACGTGTGCATGGTGTCTCTCTTGCTCTAACAAACACATACACACACACACACATTAACACTCAAACAGGCTGGCAGGCACCGACAGACACGCACCCCCTCCTACCCACCAAAGCAGGCAGCGTGAATTGAAGTTCTAATCAAAATAAAGACAAAGAAGACACGCCTACTCCTGAGTGCAATAAGGGACATAAAGTATGAGGGACACCCCTACCCCTACCACCACACACACAAAGAGCAAGAAAGACGACACAATTGCCGCCTTTCTCCCAGTCAGGCAACTCCTAAAGCAGAGGTGAAAGCTCCTTGCCCGCCTGCTGTAGCAGAATAAAGCCATGGATGGGAGGGTCTGTGACTAATTCTCCTCCCAGCGTTGTCCCAATGAGAGGAGGGGGGTCGCCCCACACTCTTTGATATCCCTGCCTGCGCTCTTTCAGCCGCGCGCACTTTGTGAGAGCTAGAATAAAAGCAGACACAAAGCTTCCTGCTCCAATCCACACGCTGTCTCGGGGATGGGTAAGCGGGTGGGGGGTGGTGGAGGGTGTGTGGGGGGGTTATCTTCCATTTAAATAGGCCAAACACCTGCTGGACTGCAACCCCTTCCGCTCAAGCACACCATTTCTCTCAAACCACTGAGGCAAAGGGACATTTGGGTTGATACATCTATTCAGCTGCACTTTTGTATGAATGATTAAACATTGGTAATAATATGTGAGTGGAATAGATGCAGCAGAAGGCAAGATATAATGGACCAAGAACAAAAGCGAAAATGATGCACGCTTAGGTGGACATTGGGGTTGAGGTTGAGGGGGTGAGGGTGATAAGGTCACACAATTACAAAAAAGTCAACATTGACTGCACTCAGCACCAAAACAAGAAACGGCAATTTGGCTGGATCAAGAAAATGAATTCCCTACACACAAAAAGCTAACAAATGCCTTCATTTGGACAGCAACAGCCGACAAGCACCCTTTTGAGCCACCCCAATAATCCATTCCAAAGTGGCAGCTGTCAGAAGAAAAGTTGCTCTGCCTCTCAGACGGGGTTGTGTGTGTCTGAAGTGGATTTGGGTTTTTTCTGCCTGGATGGAGGAAGGAGGGGTGGCCAAGTGTCCGGCTGGCACTCTGTTCAGGGTCGCCCTGTGAGCTCAGCAGGCTGCAGTGAGCCTGAACAATCCTGCCCAGGTCTGGCCCGACAGACACTATACTGTTTCTCATTGAAATCACCATGCTGTGTCTGCATCTTCCATAGGTTTCAGATTCCATGGGGATTTAATGGTCCAGCCTGTCTCCACACATCCCAAATACTGCTATACTCTCATTCACTGGAATAAGGAAAGAAGGGGCTCCTTATTACTTCTAACACCATTGGCTTATAAGGATGACATTACACATAAAATAAATGTTTCTCCAGAATATCATAAGCTGTGATGTAAAGCACAAATGTCACAATCAATGCTGTGTCTGCAATTTTTATATAATTTAAGTTGCACTAGGATTTTATGGTCCAGTCTGCCTCTACACATCCCACTATTATACTCTCAGCATTGTCAGTCTATCAGAGTAGGGGTGGGGGAGCTCAAAAAGCTTAAAAAGCCATTTGAACATGAAAATTATATTTGAAGTCACATTGGCATTGGTTTAAAGTGCAAAAATCAATTAAATCATCATGCTTTGAACAAATCTTCCTTATAATTTAATTTCCACAGGTATTTCATGGTCCAGTCTGTCTCTACAAATCCAAACCCTGCTACACCCTCAATTATTGTCAGACTTTAGGACTAAGGGGTAAGAAGGACTCCAAGTTCTTTTAGAAACAATTTGCTCACAAAGATGTTATTTCAAATAAAATTCACATATCTTCAGGATATCATGTAAATCAGTTAATATTTTTCCAATATTCTACAAATTCTGACTGCCATACTATAATAATAGCTTTTACAATCTCCCAAACATCATCAATATTGTGTGTAAAAATCCAAGCATATTACGAGTTCGCTAAAAAAAAAAACCATAGCTAAAAACCTAAATAGTATGTATGCAAATGCCGCTGTGCTTCAACCAAATAAGACTAGAAGCACTAGAGCAAGTGGTAAACATCCCCACACAGTGTACTCCCACTGCAATGAACGCATGCTGCTCATCATGAAGAAGGAAGATGGTAGTTCGCTAAGGCGAACACACCCCCACATCACACGGTCCGTCAAGAAGGGGCTCGTTGTTATTGTAGCCAGCCCTGCATGCGCACTGTCACTAGCAAGTCCCATTTCCCTGATAAAACCAAACGAATTTAGACAACAAACCCCATCGATATACTCTTCATAGCACTTCAAAACTGAAGAGAGAGATTTTGAACGTCTAGTTCTGCCCTGGACTTCATCTCCGAGCATTATAAACCCGATATTATTTTGGTACTAGCTACGTAGTGGCTGTGTAGAGAAGGGGAAAACATGTCCACCTCCCATTTTCCTATGCATCAGCAATAGCCCCAGTGGCTAGCGTGGCGTAGTGCGTAGCATGGTAGCTGCCCTAGCTTAACACTAAAACAGCAATTGAAATTATTTAGTTTTGTGTGTGAGCTCTGCCAACTTTAGCTACAATGCTTTAACCCGCTGCCTGGCAATATGCTGGCCGGAGGTAAACATAACAACCTCCCGAGTAAACCTGCAACTTTAACACCTCTTACGACGGGAGAGATAATGGTGTAGTTTTAGCTGTGAGGTGTAGACAGCTAGCCTGCGAGCTAACCAATCAGCTATGTTAGCCGAGCCTGGCTGGAAGGTTGACACCTCACTGCTAACAGTCAGCCCCTGAGCTCATGTTGTAAATAGTAAGTTATTTAGCTTGCAAAGATCATCTAATAGAGTTTTAGAAGCAAGTGACGTAAATAATGAACAGCCCTTTTCTCAGAGACGATGCAGACGGACGCTAAGTTCACGTTAGCTAGTTACATACCACAATTGTGTACTCTCGGCTCCTTCAAGTTGACATGTCTTGTTTTCAAACACATTACACGCTATCTTGAATGTCCCGGGTTATTACACTGCGAGGACACATCGTTATGATACACGCAGATGGTTACATACTATTGTACTGTACAATAATCATATTAACGCTAATACGGGACGATAACTTTTGCTGTGCGTTGATGTAACGTAAATTTGAAGGCTTCATATCAAGCTAGTGTCAAGTAGCTAACTAGTAAACCAGTTGTAACGGCTTAGATACACAGGCTACGGTTAGTCACTAAATATGCCATTGTATGTGCTGTGTGTTATCTGTGCGGTGTGTTATAATTACCAAGACAACGCCAGGATTTCTCTAGTGTTTTGGTCGGGCTAGCAGACTAACGTTAGCACCAGTTCATCCAAACTGTGTGGATGTAGCCCGTCCTCTCACACTCCACTGAGGAGCAAACTTTCTGTCCAGTAGAACTATTGAGACCATAAATCTGATAACCATCAGGCGTTTGTGTTGTTTCTAACTAAAGTTAGCGTTATAACGCGTCACTGTGGACTTTAAGGCCACACAACCAACTCAAAGTTAACTGAGCATCCTGGCAATGACAAGTTTGCTCACAGCCCCACTGAGCGTTAGGGAGAGGAAAAGATGGTCAACGGTTGGGCAGAGAGTAACCGTTAGCTCTTAATTTGGAACGTGAGAGACGGCTCTCTGAAAGAACCGAGCCCTGCAGCGGTCCAGACGATGCTCCCGGGCTACCGTCAGACTGCTCCTGTCCTGTCCTGTGCTTACCTCCCCGCTGCTCGAGTCGCTCGATTCCCCCAAAACATCCCGAAATTTCTGCAGGTTGCTCCCGATAACCGAGGAGACCTGTAGTGCAGCATCAAACCCGGGTCCGAGCCCAGCTGCGTTGGGGTGGGCTCCCGAGACACTCCGCAGAGAGGCAGTAACCCTGATTCGGCCCGCTCTCCTCCCGGTACCGGAGTTGCTGCTCCCTCCGGGCCGAGCGGGGAACCGCCACCGACAGCTGTGCGCCATTTTACACTCTGCCTGTCTGCCCTGCGATCAGAGATACCTCGGTGGGCGGAACCCTAACCCAGCACTCCACATAAACAACCTCTACCACAGCGCTCCGCTCTCACTGGCCGACACATCGTTATGCATGTTGCGGGGCGGAACTGAAGAAACCCCGACAATGCATTTTCTCAGCGGCCCTATTCAGGCTCTGCATGGCTGAATCTAAATCAGGTTCAGGGGCTTTGCCCGGGAAATGAGCTTCGCACTTGAATCACAAGAAAGGATAAGACCGTTAGCTCGCAGTGCAATTTCTTAAACAAGAAAAGTGAGACGCTTTTTATAAACTGCAACCAAACTTCAAGATAACTCAAGACAGAGTACAACTGAAAAAGCAAGGCAGTATATTGTAATAGTTAACTTTCTGTATTCATGTAGGCCGAGGCGCAGCAATGAATTGTGCTACCTATATTGCTGTATTGCCCCACTCCCAGCAGCACAACCTATACCAATTCCTTTTACAAGAAAAAATGTCTTATAAAAAGCTACACGGATGTGATTTTTTCCAGCTCTATGTTTTTTCTTTTTAAAGACAATTTCTCATATCAGCTAAGAAAGGTCTATGATGGGGCTTGGCCACCAGGTATTTCTCTGCAGGTTCTTCAGGTAAGGCAGGTAAAATCCTTATCAAAGCCACAAATCTACAGAGACCTTGGAATCACTTTCATTATGGTTTCTTACTCTGGGTGTGTGGATCCATAGCCAGCATACTGAGAATCAATAGGATAGATGCAAAAAAAAAAAAAAGTATTCAATTTTAACTTCAAGTCAAAGTAGAGAAACTGGAAAAAAAAAAAGTCAACTTGTCACACTCCTGCAAGAGTGATATTAGACTACATTCTGTTGTGTGCATTCATACTCCCCTCTCTTTGTCCAGGAAAGGTAATAAGAGCATCATTTGGAGTTATTTAACATGTATGTGATTAAGTAATTAAGACAAAATTATAAAAAGAAATACTTAATGTTTGGAAAATCAGTTAACTGTAATGAAAATCTATTTAGAAACAATTAAAATCAACAAATTAGTTTTAAATTAGATCAAACTTAGGTCAAATTGTATATATATATATATGGCTACTTTTAGTCTCTATCCAAATAAAGAAATACACAATCCAAAAAAAAGTAGTTCCTGTAGTTCACAGCTCTGAGAGGGGACAAAAAACTGGCCTGGGGATGCCTGCCTGACTCTCCAGGGGTGTATTGATTGCACATGTTTAAGAGTTTGACATTGATGTATTGACTGATGTTGTTGGTAGCTGGATATCATATTGTGAAAATGTTGTTATTCTGGACAAAGTCATTAAGGTTTCTCCTTACGGCAATATGTCTATCAAAGTAACTGGCACTGTAAAAAAAAAAGATCATTTAGAGAGGGGAACATCTTGGAGCTGCACAATCTGCAAAAATGAATTCAATTTTATGTGAGATTTGGTGTACATGATTTTAGTGACAAACACTGTGAGCTCAGAAATGGTCTCTTGTCACCTGCCCTCTTTAATCCCTTCTTTGATGAGCGCAGTGTGATCAAGTGTTTTTAAAGTTGTAGACCTAGGAAAAACCCAGACCCAGATTATTATTTGAGCAGATCAATTAGGCCGTATTTTCAATTACATCTTGCAACTGTCACTCACTCAGCAGAGGGTGCCATCTCTATGGAAGCGGCCCATTGTGATGCCCGTTGCCAAAGGTAACCAACCCAAAGCCCTTAATTTCTTCAGGCCTGTTGCCTCAACCACCATGGTTATGAGGTTATAACCAAGGAGTTACGTTGGATACTAATTTATCTCAAGCTGTTGTATGTTTTTGTGGTATGTTGTATGTTTTAATGTTTTGCTGTGTTTTAATGCATACTGTATGTTTTTATGCTTGCTGCAGCACAAACTGCCTACTTGGGACAAATAATAAACTTGACTTGATGTGACATTAACAAATATACATTACATAAAATAATCTAAATTTAATCTACTTCTAAATTGATCTATTCTCCTCTTTTTCTGCTTGTTGTCCCTTTCATGACTAAACAGAAACACTCATTTTAGAAGTATATTGCAATGGACTGTAATCTGTCATATTTATGAAAGACAACATAACAATGTCTTATATAACACACAGTTTTATTTCTTAATCATACTGTACATCCAAAGTAAACATTTTATAATCCCGATTAAAACTAAATATTGCATTATAATTTAACCCATATAATCCTTCAGGTGGTAGATATTCAACAGAACAGGATGAGGGCATGCCAACAAATACATCTTCATGTATGTCTTTCACATTTTCAAATTTTATACCACACAATTTTGAATTAAAACCCTTTAATTCAAAAAGCTACTCAAAAACAAGTTATCTTTTTCTGATTTTCTTTTTTTCATTTTCTACCAACATTTCCCCATATGTCCTAAAAAGCAAACTCATAATTATGTCTCTTGTGAGTATGAAACAAGTCAGATCCTCAGTTGCTGTCATTTACTGCAAGGCTCTTGGTTTTAGGCACCAATTCTATTGATCAACTGTTTGCCCACATGTTAATACACTATGCTTTCACACAATAAAAACTCTGTTCAGCATCAGTTATAATCTGGTGAGTGGTAATTCAAAGTATGACAATGACTCTTGTATGCACTGCCAGTCAAAATGATTGAACCCTATATTTCTGGCTTTTTTGGCTCCAGTTTTAAGAAATATGGCCACTGTTACAACATTAAAATTAAATCACATGAACAGATAATAGAAATAAAATCAGAAAATATTATGATTTTTTTTTAATCTTAATCGGAAATAGCAACGAGATTTGAGTTTGAAACATCCACCTGAGAACCCATTCAGCTCAGTCAAAGATGTACTGGACAAATCGACAAACATTTAGAAAGCCGACTAGCAGACATTTTTATTGAATCTTGTAGTTGTGGATATAAAATAAATCATGATTCTGCAGCTGTGTGGCTTATTTTTTACCCTAGATTTATTCAGTCTGAATGTTGGATAGTTCAGGAGAAATTCAGTGACATTTCCATACCCAACACTTCGCCCCATTCACATCATTTACACATCATCACATCAATATACCAGGTTCTAATGTTCACAGTGAGCCAACTATTATACAAAAGAAATTAATGTTTTGTATTTTTAGCATTTTGCAGTAATTTGAAGTGATAATAAGGCATCAGACGAAACAAAACTGCTATGAGAAAAATTCTGACTTTCTGTCAAACTACAGCCAATTTCAGATTTAAAATCAATTTGTTACAAATTATAAGGAAAAAGGTTTTTACAAGGATGTAACACTGCCAAACACAAGTCTCCATCAATGCGACGCCAAACAATAGAGCAATTTAAGTGTGCATTCTGGCATTTTTTGGCAGAATTCATTTTATATTTCTTGCATATGCATGTATATGTACTACATCCTAAAATATAGATCAAATTAGACTAATTATTGTACAGTAAATAAAAAAGTTATTTATTAATTAGCAAGCTGTCAGATCCTAATGAGGACGTTAATTAGTGCTTAATTAAATACAGGTGCACTTGAAGATCTGACAGTCAACCATACATGTTAAAATACACACAACTGTAAAACAAATACACGGTGTGGTTTTGTGCTACAGGTTTTGAATTTCTCCAGATGAGTCTAGATTGTTTCCAATAAAAATAAAAGTCACGCATTTCAATTCAGTTTTACTTCTGCCTTAATTTTAATTGCTAATTTTTATTTACAATGCTGCTTGAGATTAAACCAAAAGTGCTAAAATATAGGGTGTTCAAGACCTTTGAAAGGCAGTGTATGATGTATTCTTCATGAAGATGAAATCAAAGTTAAATAATAAATGACTCCATCCATGTTCTGCCTCATGGGTTCCCAAAACTACTTACCTTGCAGTATAAAATCTGGTTTTGGCCAGCTGGTCGGTCAGGAGTTCATACAGTACATTCAACAAGTCCTGTTGAAACTGATACTTCTGGCCACAGTTCTGACTGTAATAATAACTAATCAATACACAGTATTCAGGGGGAGAGAAACCAGAGGTTGTATCACCCTACTAATGTTTACCATAGGGCATCATGGGAGTCGAACAGCTACTGTGCATGGATTTTGAAGTTGTCACCAGCCGGTGGGCTACAGTTTGTCTGGAATCCACTGAGGATGAAGGCTGCATGGAAAGGCTGATGCAAAGTTAGAGGGACCAGAGCAGTCAGAAAAAATCCACAGAGGCAAGCACACCATGGATTAGCCAAGAAGCAGAGGAGCACATGAGATGTGGGCCAGGAGAGAAAACAAGGATGCAGCCATTGTTTGTTGAGGGATCACAGCTAGCCACTGGGTCCCAACTGCAGCCTCTCCTGCTTATGCTTATCCAGCCACTGTAAGATCTGCTGTTTAAGTTCCTCGTTTGGCCTGATCTGGTCCATGGTTAGAGGACTGCGGTTGAAAGGGTCTGTCTGGTCACTGCAAGGAGGACATAATCAACACATGGTAACTCATTTGAGCCCCGAACAAGAGACCAAGTCTTCATGTATACATTATGCTCCCAAGTTGGATTCTGATCAGCAATTAGTTCAATTATAATAGACTGCAGGAAGTAACTCACCTGAGGAGATGCCTTGCTATAGTTGAGCGGTCTACTGTTACATTGGAAGATGGGAGAAGAACAGGATCCAGCATCAGAGTGGACATGATGGGATCCAAGAACTCATCTGGAGCATCTGCATATGTCTCCTCTTCCTGCTGCTGTCTGTCTGCATGGGACTAAATAACAGAGATACAATTGCAACAAATTCATTTTTTATCAACACGTTTCATATAGTTTGTACAAAACTAAAGACTTTTCTACTATATCAGTAATTATCAGTCATCAGTACAGACTCAAGACAAACATTCGTAAAAACTGAACACACATGCTCGAGTTTTATCTCTGCAAAAAGGATGTTAATGTTTTTAAAGTCAAGTAATACCTTTATTTTATCAGCAAGAACTCCAAAAGCTACAATCATGTCACCAGGCTTGTTGATCTTCTTTAGTACCCTAACAGTCTGGGAGAAGAGGGTAGGAGAGTATGATCGTCCATCCTTTGGGACTGTAGCACAGAAATTCTCCTCGTCTCTGCCAAAGACAAAAACAAACCTTTTTTTAAAATCAGGAACCACAATAGTAATTGTACTGTAGCATATAGTCAGCAAAGTGCCACTTTATTTCTTCCCCAGAGAATATGGCACCAGTAAAAAAACATCAGATGATACAAAGAAGAAGAAATAAACAAAGACTGCTAAATGTTTTTTTTCTTCTTTTCTGTTGTTTTCAATTTTCCCATGTATTCACTTTGTAAAGAGTGTGACAACATACCCTAAGTTCAGGTAGATGGTGCAGATGTCAGAAACAAGCTGCTGTGGCTTGAAGTCGAACTCACTGAAGTCCTTGACTTTAAGGGCACCCATCTTAGGACCCACTAGGTGCTGCAAGAAGTAGTTCAGCATGGAGATGATCCTCTCAGCCAGGAAGGGGTGCACAAAGATCCCCTTGATATCTGGAGAGGGAAATGGTAAAAGAAAAAAGATGGGATGGATAAAGACAACGATTCATCAATGTGCTGGGTCACATGTAACAGTCTTTTCTGCCTGACCTGAGGTGAGAAAGGCCAGTGTGCCGATGGTTTCGTTAGACATGATGTTGTGGAAGCGTCCCAGCTGTCCAAACATCTGCAGGCTCGACTCTTTCTCTCTTCGGGCATCAGGGGCCAGGCCCTCCCACTCCCCTCTATCCCGCTCCAGCTGCAGAACCTTGATTTTACTCAGGTACTATGAGAAAAGATGATGTATGAATTTTGTTTATTAAGCTCATGAAAAAAGTGTCAGAGACTGCAAGGGATTTCTGCTCATGCAAAACCTGTATTTACCACCAATTAAATCATAAGCAGCATCACAAAAAACTGAATAAACATTTAAACAAAAACGATGTGAAGACCTAATACTTCACGTTACATGTACTAATGTGATGGAAAAGATTATTTTTCAAAAATTGGTAAATATGTTTTGCATGTGTTGAACGTTGTGAACTCACCTGAATAGCCTCATCTAGTAGGAAGATGGCATCATTCATCAGTAAGTTGAGGAACCTGAGGAACAGAGGGGGGTTCATGGCCTCCAGGTTCTCTGATGCATAGTCGGCCAAATGCTGAAACGAGAGATGTTAATCTATATAAAGTATTGAAGAAGTTGCCCCATCATAAACTCCATAATACACATCATAACCCAAAAAGATTTGTATGTGCACCCACTACAAATTATTAACACCACATTTATATTTTTGCCTATACTGCCATCGTACTAGTCTAATACTAACACTGTGACACAGAATTTCTACAGTGCATGTATGGAATCTATTATTAAACCTTCAGTGGAGAGTGAAATGAGAGAATATTATTTTAAAGAGTTGTAAGTGTCTTATTGGGACAGCAAGCAACATGATACAGACAGGATTAAAGTTTTGATTTCACAGCAACCACATGAAGAACACATTAAACTCAGAGAGAATTCACAGAGAAAGAATTAAACCTGAGGGTTTCTGTTTGAAAGACAAAAAAACATCATACCAACATCTTAACATCTGAAGATAGACTGTCAAAAACATTTATTTCTCATTACCTTGATGCTCTCTCTATAGTTATCTTTGCCCCACATGTACTTGAGGATGGGATACATGGGTCTTCTGTAGTTGAATTTCTGTTCAAACTGATGAGGATCACCTGAAAGAAAAGAGAGTAAAACTAAATAAATTCAAACATGCTTCACTGATGCCTTCTATTTGTTTTCACTTCATCCAGCTTCTCTGCTTATCTTGCTCCGCAGAACACACACAGGTGTGCACACAAAGTGTAACCTCTTTACAGTTTCACCAGACTGGAAAATTATACCAAGACTCTTCTTTTATTTCTTATTCGTACGTGACATTTTAATCAAAGATGCTTTTAAATCAGCTTCTTTTTATTTAAATATGGCTTCATTAAAATTCTGCAGTTCCATTAAAAAGACGTGAGTTCGGCGCTGTCTCCGTCTACAGCGAACACTAGCGAGTCAAAACACATTTGTAAGGAACACAACTGTTTCACCTGTGAATTCAATGTCTACAAACACAGTGATGAGGGCCTCGGCCAGCTGAGGTGCATGTCTGTAGGAGCAGAAGACTCTCTCTCGCTGGAACACGATTGGCTGAGCAGCACCAGAAGCCACTGGCTCCATGTGTGGCATCACCGCCTCTAAGACCTCTGCCAGTTTTGCTCTCAAGTGTGGGTTCTTCATCCTGATGGAGATACAGGACAGGAGGGATTGGAGCAATATATGAAAATTTTATTATATCAAATGGACCATATGAGCCCTCATAATTCTTTCTCTCAGCCTTGCCAGACCACTGACTTCAATCACAGACATGATTTTATTACATTATTGAGAAACATACCTTTCTACATTACCCATGAAGACAGTGATGAAGTGAAGAATCTGCTCCAGACTTTCTGCTGAAGTCTCCAAAACATCGTCTGCAAACCGCCGCAGAAAGATGAAAAAATCCCCCAAGTTTTCTGCAAAAAACTCTAACAAACACAGAAAGGCGCACTTTAGCCAGGACTATCATGTGAAGGAATGTTCCATAGCAGCTGTAATTTCAAAAACATTTTGTAGTAGAGGCTGTGTATAACTCAACATTAGAGACATAAATATCAGGTCCAAAATTATTCAAACTGAAATTTTTCACTTGACTTGAGCCCAAAGCCTGTGACCTTTACATTATAAACTCAAACCTTATCAATTTAGGAGGTAATAAAGACAAAAAAATTTTATAAACCTGCCCCAATTCAAGATGGAGAAAATTAAGAGAAATTACAGACTCTTCTCACCCCTGTGGGTCAGTCTGACAATCAGAGCTAAAGTTGGGTGTTTCTGTTCCACTGTATTTGTAATGTAGTGAAAGATCAGACCTACCTGGTACAAAGCACAGCATACTATTTTGCAGGGAAGGCAGGGGAAAACTGAGTGCTACATGTTCAGGCCCCTGGTTTCCAACACCAAGTTGAACCAGCAGAGCAGCGGTGGAAGCTTGGAGGTTAAGGCAGCATTGCAGCATGGCAGGCTGCATTGTGGCAGCTTTGGTTGACAAATAAATAATCATCAGACGCTCAAACTGCTCCCGGAGCTGGTCTGACATCGGGTTCCCAGTTCGCTGGGCCTCCTGCCACGTCACCTGGAGCCGATGGAGGGACTGGTTCATCTTCACCATCTGCTCATGGAGTCTGCACACAGGTGTATGGACACAAACAGAACAAGATAACATAAGTTAATGCTGACATATGGTGTAAACATGAGAGAAAATACAGTATGCTATGTTGCTGAGAGATCCGCGGCACTGTGAGGTCTTTAGTGCAGCTAAGTCTGTGTATGCTTTTTAACTGCACAGTGGAAGGTGCTTGTTTGAAGGCATGTACCTGTGGAAGCCGAGATGCAGGGTGAGTTGTGTGAGGATGAGGTTTTCAGTCAGAAGGCTGTAGGACTGTGCAGACTCCACCGGCTGCTGAGGGGGCATAGGGATCAGACAGGTTTCCTTGTCGAGACCTGGAATTAGTGAAAGAAGATCTTTAGTCAAACTTGGAAAATCCTTCTCCTCTTAAAAAAGTGGTGTAAAGTGCTGCTATAAACAAAACAAATACCAGAGCTGCTGTATTAAAATTGATATATTTAAACTGATAAAAGGGAAGTGTTATTGACACTCGTTTTCACATATATTAACCTCTTGCATGCACATTGCGATTGCGTCTCTCCTCTTCACTCAGCTCTTTGAGGGCGCAGTAGGTGGGGTTGAAGGTGAGCAGTTTGGGTGAACGAGGCCTGCAGAAGGGCTGGCACAGCTTCAACAGAGCTGCACCCAAGTTTAAAAAGAATGCATCTGAAGCATACATCTGGAAGGAGATCTCTGGCATCTGATTGGCCCATATCTTGGCTCGGCCAGCGTTAGCCTGCAGACAGCTGCCCAGCCACGAGAGCAGCAGGTGCCGTGTCTCACCAGATCGCTGAAGCAAGTTTTTCAAGATCTGGTGCAACTTGTCGTGAAACTGTCCCATGAACTGTAACACAAGGGGAGTAACGGTCATCAGCCCTGATGCATTTGTAGCTTGAAAACCATGTAAAACAGTCTAAGATTATAATACAACCAACTAAAAATAATCTGTTTACCTGGTGGATGTTGGCCTCCTGGACCTTTGTCTCTTGGGCGCTGGAGCGGGAGGGGTTCAGGAAGTAGCCATGTCCCTCCACTACACCTGGGGTTTTTAACAAGCAGGAGATGCTCAACACTGCCCCCAATAGGCTCTTCTGGTACTGCAAACCATTAGCTGGGTCTTTGGGCTGAATGTGTTCCACCAATACCTGGGAAAACCGAAATAAATAAGAAGAACTGTTGGAAGGATTTGAAAAGATGGGGTCATGAAATAACAAACATGGAAGGTATGTAACGTTGAAATGTTTTGGGATCACTGTCTATTGTTGTATATTATTTGATTAGTAGTGAGCGGGGAAATTATCTGTTGGTGTCAGAGGGTACATTATAATAACATTTGCAGATATACTGTCTCTGTGTGTCTCCTGACCTTGGCAATATCTTTGTGGTGGCTGAAATAGAGGAGAACATCTAAGTAGGAGTAGAGGAGAGGCTGGCAGAGGTCCAAGTCTTTGATGCGTCCCTGGAAGATATCAAACACTGGTACTATCACCTCCTCGAAGGTACGCACCTCCTGGTCAGAGAGCAGGCCAGCAACGACCTCCTCCACAAACTCAACCACCTCCTCTGGCTCTGAAACACAGCGACTTTGTAAGTAGAGGAGACTAAAGGGAATACTTTACTGAGAATATGCAAAGACAAAAGTAAAAGTTAAAGGAAGAGAAAAAAGGGAACACAGGAAAGGAAAACATCAAGCCTATACTGAACCTACGTGCTCCACTGAAACCCTCCAGCAGCAGGTCCAGAAGCTGTTCATAGACATTCTGGCTGATATAGATCTCTGGGGTGAGCAGAACTGTCCGTGTGTTTGATACCGTCAGATTCTTACAGCGAACAGCAAAGGGCAGTAACTTCTCTGGTACCTTCGTCACCTGGTGCACGAGTAATCAACAAAGTCACTGAATTATGAAAGAGAGTGGGTTATTTTTACGTTCCAATTACCAAGAATAGTCTATTAACAACTAGAAATCTCTGAAAATAGTTGCATTTAAGTACTGCAATTACAGTAATGTAGGCAAGTCTCGCACCTCTTCTTTGGCTCTCTGGTAACAAGCAAAAAGGTAAGGGATGGCACATTTCTCTCCAGCATCACGGTCTGCAGACAGGTTTACAGCGCTGCATGATGTCATGTAGATGAGGTGGTTCCCTGGCTCTAGTAGCAGCAGACGATTAAACAGAGCCTGGAGTACAGAGGGAAACATCTCAAACACAAATCACACTGTGCAAAACACTTGATTACACACCTAATATAGTAAAACCTTCATATGTTATGTGATTCCTAAAATTTCTGTACCCATTTCTCACATAATGCATACAACTTCCAAATGTGTCAGTTTCATGCATCTGATGGATTGTGAATGGTTTGTGCCAAAAGGCTGACCTCTCCCACCGTCTCAGACGTTTAGATGGTTATTGAGAGAAGAGGAACAAGACATTGCAACAAAAGGGTGGTGACACAGAAATACATTGTTGACTTCTGACCTGTTCTATGTTGTCCATATCCAGCCAGTCCTGTCCATCCAGATCTGCAGCCATCTCCTCCAGGTACACACAGCGAGGAGGGATTCCATTTCCTCCTCTTAAACTGGGGTCACCTACGGGTGAAAATAAAACCGGGGTCCATAAAATAAAGTCTGCTCAAATTATATGTAACAATCCACAAGGCTTAAACCAAACCATTCATGAATACTGGATTGAGTGTAGTTGAGAAATAAATCAACAGCCCAACATAAGAATAAATAAGACAGAGGAGGATTAAATGCACAGCATGTATTTACTCTGGTTTATTTCAGACTGAGGTGGCAGAAGAATTCATTAAAAGGGCTCTCTGTGAAAACAGGGGGGAATTTAGCCTGCATTTCCTGAACATCACGACTCATCTTTAAGCAGCCACAGTGCTGGAGGGATGCAGCCAGCTCACAGTAAGACTACACAGCGAGACTTCACAGTGTGCGAGGTCTTTGTATTGTCTTGAAGCATGGTGAGTCATTTGTTACTTACTTGAAACTTCAAATTTGACTTTCAAGACCGCCAGCACCATCCACCAACACCACTGAAAACAACATACTGTGCTACTATTTACAACTACCAATACAGTTACAGTGCATCATCATGCACCTGTTTGTCTGACTAAATTCCCTTTCAGATCAAAGCAAGAACCTCAAATAAAAAAATTTAAAAGGTTTTTGCGGGTGATGTGACACAACCTTCTCTCACAGACTTTTACACGGCCCTCTCAATGAGCAGCTTTGATATGAAAGAATGAACATAAGTTACTAACTAGCATTAATATAGACTCGCTACAGGTTTATTATACAATCTACAGCTATTGCAGAACTGTAGATATTGTAAGAAGTACTCGTGCTTACTATTGCAAATAATGTCTTCAGCCAATTGTATTAACACTCTAGTGATACTTTTCAATTGGTGTCAAAACATGAAAGCCCCGTTCAACTACAGTTGTGGAAATGGGTTGTGTGTAAGTAGTTGTTACTCCCAGACAATTTACCTGTGACCAATCTTATGCAGGCTGAATGCGGGTAGTGTGGTGACAATCTGATTCAGTTCAAAAAGCTACAACATGAGTGTTCAGAGTCAAAACAAATCTAATTTCAAAATAAAAGGTAGTGTGTACTCCACATTATCGCTCATGACTTATTACTTGATTATTTTTCCCCTTTTACTTACTGTTGTCCAGAGTGATGAGAAATATTCGCTGGATCATGTGATTGACATTGAGCTGTTCACACAGCTCCTGGCGGGACCGGAAAGAGCGGCTGATCTCTGCCACAGAGTCGTCATTATCATCGACGCTGTCTGACACAGAGTTTTCTGAGTCTGACTGGCTCTCTCCTGAGTCCTCCACTGTAATACCAGATACGGGGGTTAGGTATGAAACCGTGTGATTAAATTTAAGCCAGAAGTTACAAATAAAAGAAGCTGATGCTTTGTTAACACTGACACGATGTTCTGTATGTATTTATGCATTCTGACATTTGAGGACTGCAGTGGACCAGATAACCCTTCTTACATGGTGGTTCAGCAGACAGCTGTTGTGGTTTCTGGCCTGATGCAAACTGTTTGGCATCAGCCAGTGAGCTGAAGAGGGCAGCAAAGGGGTTGCAGGAGATGTTCTGGTTGTTGTTGCCCTGGTCAGTCATCTCACTGGGGCTCAACACTCACTCCATCCAAGATCCCAGCCTAAAGAAGCAATGCAGATATGACAAATAAGTGGAAGTGGAACAAGACCTAGAATTACCAAGTAAGAGATTAGTGAGCATGTACAGTATATTACCACATACACATAAAATTGTCATCATTTTTCATCACTGTGCCACTATAAATCAGCACCGCCTTATGATAAAATTAAGAGCTGCCTAACTTCTGCACCTGATCATTAACAGGATTCAGACCTTCTCATTGTCCAGTTGCTACAGTTGTCCTAAAAAAATCTACTGCCTCTCGACTACCTCCACACTCGACCATACTTTTTACACTAGTCAGTGCTCATCTCAGTAATTCTGTAATCATTTCCTGGGTCCATATTTTCTGCATGTTATAAGGGCTTGCTGTGTTTTATCTCGTTGACAATGATCCCAATAAAGTGCCACATATTTTCCAATAATGCAAAGAGTAATGTTCAGATTACTGTTCTAATTTCACTGTAATCATTCTCTTAACTGTTTCTTCCTTGACCAACTCTACTTTGGATTGCCTCTTTCCGTTGCATAATCACAGTACCAGTAGTTTTTTTTGTTTTTTTTCCACAATATGATTTTTCCTTCAGCTTTTGAAAGTTTAATACTGACTTTGACAATTGACGTCTTCTGATTGCTTGTTTAGCAAGACTGTCTACTTTCTTGTTCCCAAGAATGTAAACACATTCAGGGAGGCACAAGAATGTTGCACCTTTGCTGGTATCTATTCTTAGGTGAGTGAACAGAATTTCATACAGTAGACCATTGGATATAGCAGATTAAATACTAACGATACAAACCTGCACTTTATTTCAACTGTGCAGAATTTTCTAGCAACATACATCTCAACCTTACTGGGTCATCATGTATCAGAAGATAACACAGGACAGATAGGGTATGGTTTGTTGATTAGGAGAAACCATGTTACCGCTTTCTGATAAGGCGCCATTCATTAAGAGTTTATTAACTGAAATTAATGGCCTTAATGCGTTAGTAATTCTCTATACATCAGTAATAACCCATATAAAACAAGGTAGGTAATCCAGCCTTGGGTCGTACAATAATCCATCAAGTCTGTCAGCAGTTGTACATGTTAATAGGCAGTTTGTAAATGGTTTTTAATCTAGTGAGACAGTGACGCTGAAACCAGTTGTGACGAGGTTAGAAAGTTACTGTCATGAAATTCAGAAAAAAAGAGGCTCAACAGACCAGTATCCTCCTCACAGTTTGACAACGACCAGTGGACTCACTGAACAGACAGACGATCTGTACAGTTCACCAGACGTTTGCTCCGTGCTCACCACTTCAGCTTCACGTTACAGCATGATGTCACAGTTGCTCATCAGTTCAGTACCTCACAGCTATAACATGTGCATCTTTACGCGACTAGCTCCCCGACAAACCTTCAATACCCTGCGTGTAATAAGCAGCTTTAGCTTCCTACCGCTAGTTAGCTAACAAGCTAGTTAGCAAGCTAAGCTGTCATGGGGTCACCACGACTCTATTTCAACATCGATTTTACAAACTGTTACATGAATTTTACGTACAATCAGTCTAAATAAAGTATACAAAAGACAAAGAGTGCTGTCGTACCTGTTTGACGGGAAGAAATGTGCGTCTTTTATTTAAACAAATTGCTTCTACGAAACCAGTGGCAGTTCCTCAGTAAACAGATATTATAAACGTCATCAAACTGAGACGGAGCGTCGGCTTTGCTGAGTAACTTGTTCATAAAACATTCAAACGTGATGGAAAACTGTTTCATAAATAAAATAAAAACAACATCTCTGTTATAGCTTTAAATTTAATTAACTTATCTAATTATCTAAAGATTCCCCCATTTTAACAGTAAGTTTTTGTAGGAATAATTTTTGACTTTTATGTTAAAAATAAAGAGCAGTTTTAGATCGAATACTTTTTGCGCTTTTTATGGAAAAAATGGGCAGGACAGCCTACTTCACTGCATTTTATCACATTATTAAATAATATTTTGGGAGAGCTAGACTTGACCTATTTTGTTTAATTAAAAGGCATCATATATGTTGATGGATTAACCTCCCAGGACAAAAAAAAATTGCTGTATGGCGGTTTCATTATTTCCCAGGCACCCTGAACCCAACCTGTTGTATAGAGATTAGAAGTTGATTGGTAGATTGGCAGAAAATTGAGCTTGCAACTATTGATTAATCCTTTAAGTCTATTTTTAAGCAAAAATGTAAAAAAAAAAAAAAAAAAAAATGTGTTTGCACTTCCTGAAATGTGAATATTTCAGTTTTCTATAGCAGTAAACTTGACATCTTTCTGTTGACTGACAAGCAATTTGAATATGTTTACTTGCCAATAATGATGGGCATTTTTCACCATTTTCTGAAATTTTTATCAATCGATTAACAAATAAAATAACCGTTAGATTGATATTGATAACGAAAATTATTCTGGTTGCAGCTCTACAGTTCTCTAGTAGCTACATGTGCTAGGACTCATCTTTCTCTTAACTTTGTAGTGTTTGCTGACCATCAGCAGAGGGCAGCAGCGGACTGCAACTCTATCTCATGGTGCTCCATCCTGGTTGTTTGTCCAGGATGAGGCCTATTCTTGGCCTGACCTCTGCTGTTCGTTAAAAGTGTGTTTATGAAGTTTGGGTTTTTGCTTTTGGGAACAGACTTTGATGAAATGAAAGAAATGTTTGGAGATGTGAATACACTCCCTGGCATCCTGGCCACTTACATTTGTAACATCTCATGTAATTTAGTACAACTGCTCAGCCATAAATTCTACCTTTAAAATTATACTTATGTTCAGGTTTGATTGACACTGTCGGAGGTGTTAATTTAACTAGGCTACATGTTTATTGTTGAGGTTGTAGGCAACTTTGCAGTGTTGATGAACAACATTATACTGAGAGGTGTTTCTACCCCATTAATAAA
Organism: Seriola lalandi dorsalis; assembly: GCF_002814215.2. NCBI lineage: Eukaryota > Metazoa > Chordata > Actinopteri > Carangiformes > Carangidae > Seriola > Seriola lalandi. The sequence goes on along the minus strand of NW_019523618.1, from coordinate 191,371 downwards.
CATGAAGAAGAACAATATTAGAAACAAATTTCAGTATAATGTTGTTCAGCATAAATATATTTGTTACTAGAACTGTCTTTTGTAATTGGACAAAAAGGTTTATAACACTTGTCCCCTTTAATTATTTTGTCTAATGCTTTAAATAAACAAAATTATTTGAAAAATTAAGTATGATGTTCTCGAAAACGATCTCTTGCTTGGCTCTCAGTCATGCAATCCTTTTCCATAATGCAACCAAACTTATTTTCTACATAATTATGCACGGTTTCTCTGCTATCATCACTGAAAGGAGAACTCAGGATTCAGAGAATATCTCCATTTCCCACAAATAAAATCTAAAATCACAATTAAACAAGAAATAAATTAAAGCAGAAATCTAACAGACACACCCAATGATACGACTGTAACTATGTAAAACACAGCGAGGAGATTGGTCCATGTGAAATTCATCCTGTCAAAAGGATTCAAATCCATTTCAAGCCTATTTCTTTTGCAGGTCAGAATTTTCAGCACCTGGTGAAGTAATCATTGCATAATGATGTTTAACATTTCAATGTTGTGGCCATTTTATGCTACAGCGCAGTAAAAACTCTAATCTAGGTGTAAATGAGATTTCTGCAATTCATTTTCAATCACTTTGTCAAAATCTGTTTTTTAAGTTACTACATATGTTGTACAATATAATGACTTGTTTTCAGTTTATCAGTTGTCTGTTAAACAATCTCATGTATGGTCATCCTGGGGTCAGTGCTGCATTGTTATATTGTACAGGAGAAAATGAGTTTTAACTCTGGGAAATGAAGACATTTTTCAATTCTCTATTCTACAGATTTTCCCCCGTAGAAAAGAAACAGGAGACTGATAAACTACCACTTTTCTAGGACAAGTTCACCTCGTGTAAATAAGTTGCTCCGAATCGAGTCGATTTTTTAATAGAACATCTTTAGATGCCTCTTGTTGCTGATCGAGCAGCTGCCTGATTCGCCTGCTGTCAGTTTATCATAGTAATATTCTGAACACAAACACTCAGAGACACAAAAACCTGAAAGGATTATTTGTTGTTTTATGAAGACATCTGGCAATCATTCCAGATGTGGTCAGTAGGACAGCTTAGGAAACAACACCGTTTGAACTAAGCAGCTTCAACATTGAATACTGAGTCACAGAATATACAGATACAGTACGTGTGTCTGCCACACCAAGTTTTCATTCAGAGAAAATATTTGTTTGTTTGCTTTTTAATCAGAAACCAAAAAAATTAAATTATAGAAAAATAATAGCTTTCTCAGTGTACATGAAGACATACAATCAACAATTTTTTTACTTCTAACTTCTCAGGTCCAACTTGGTATGATAAGACAAAGTTACAAATGAACTGTTTATTTCCTCACTTTACTTTGTGAAGTTAAATAATCCAAAGAAATGCTCTCTACCCATCTACACCTACAGTAGTATGTATACCATATAAAGTCTCAGACAGTCAGACATTCGCAATATTATAAAATAAGGCACAATATTTACAGTCTCAAGCAAACCTTCAAATGTAATTCTGTGAACATGTTAGTGCTCCGATTGTCACAGTTTAGTTTTCAGGAAGGCACAGCCTCTCAGTGAAATGTGTTTCAGTAAGTGTCTGCTTGACAAGTCTTTGTCCACTGTGGCTCTTTTGTTCGTCACTGTATTAAAAGTGTTTTTATGGCCTTTTTGCACCATACATGATGTACAGGGAGGTTTACTTGTGACTTCCCTCTGTCCTTTCCTCTCTCAGGAGGTCCTATAGTTGAAACATTATTTGCCATACTGCACCCCTTTGCCACGTCTTAACCAATCCCTCCAGGGGGATTGGGTTTTGTCCTGATTTTTGTCCGAACTCCAGGTTGAGGAGGAGGAGGAGGAGGAGGAAGAGGAGGAGGAGGAAGAGGAGGGCTGGCGTGTCCAGGTGGAGGTCGTCCTGCTGGGCCTGCGGAAGAATGACATGCCGTTGGAGGTGGGCTTCTTCTGAGGCTGCTCCGACTGCTGCTGGGACCTGAGCTGCTGGTTGATGATGATCTGGATATCATCCTGAGGAAAGGTGGAGAGGAAGAGGAAATGAGCAGGAGTGTGTTAGTGAGCCTTTTTAACCTTTTTAAACTGCAAACATATACTTGTGTTTTAAAAGTTTTTATTCTTCAGTCGGAAGCGACAAGCGAAGGGCTGAGTGCCACAGAGAGGCAGCAGAAGTTGGAAAGTTAAAGTTATCACCAGCTTTATCCTTTAACTGTCAAGAAGGTTTCGCTTCAGATCCTGATTGTATTTTTGTCAGCCAGCTAACAGAAAATTCAGCCAACATGGGCCAAGGAACAAGGATTTGATTTGTGGGTCTGAGCGAGTGGATCTAATATCGCTACCAAATGGCTGTGAAGCACTTCAGCTCGTGACTCCTGAGCAGTGACACATAAAGTAAAAACAAAAAGTCATGGATTACTTTGTTTAACATGAAGCTATGTAGTAAACATAAGCCATTCTTACATTTGCTCCCTGCTGATTTTTTTGCCCACTTAAGAAAATTGTGAAACACCACTTTGCCTCAGGTTGCGTGTGAAGAAAGAGCAATGTTCTGAGAATCTCATTGTGGTATGATAATGTGTACTGATGCCTAACTGCAATGTCGTCATAATTGACACTTAATTAGTTTCTCTGTTCCTATGAACTATTCAGCTCAGTGTAGCTGATCTGGCATGCTGCACATTTCTGCATATTTAACAGTTTTTATTTCCTGACTTATGTCTGCATGTGTGCTTCTTCCAGCTGAATGAGTTTAGCTGTTCAGGAGGGAACAGCATACTACTGCTTTCAGCTAACAAACATGATTTCTCCAGAAAACTAATCAGTGTTTTGGTCTAAATATTATCTGCAGTATTGTCATCAAACCACAAGAGATCAGACCCTCCAGCAGATGGCTCAGCTTGGCATCGTGAGTCAGCAGCAGAAGGACTCATGGACAGAGACACCTGCCGTTTATATCCTTCCAGACTGACACGGCTGAGAGGGATATGGCTGCGTCTGTCCCTGACCTCCCACTGAGGACAGACTGAGACACATTCATCTCCTGTCTTTCATCTATCACTGAAACTGCAGTCAACATGCCTCAAAGTGATTTTTAATCTGGGGTGTTTTAGAACTTAAATGTGTAAGATTTCATGAAGCAGGAATTGTGCAAAAAGTTTGAAGACAGTAAGACAGTGTGACAAAGCGACAGCATGAGAGATGAGCGAGGGAGCTGTAGGATACAGTCGACTGGATGTGATGGGCAAAAAACATTATGGGTAAATAGGGACCTCACCTGCCAGGCCTCCAGCTCCTGTGACAGTTCCAGTTTACGTTGGATGGCTTCTAATAACTGGTTGTTCAGAGACATCATATCATTTTTACTTCTCACCAATTCGACCTCCATCAGGTTTTTCCTGCCAAGAAAAGAAGACACATCACAGTCATATACTAGAAAATTTCACTCTTGTGATATTCACCCTCACCACAGGTAAAAACTCATTATTATGGCTGCAGGAGTAGCTTTCCACGGGAACTATAAATTACTTCTGTCTTTTTGTTTAGAAACCTGGTAAATGAATTCATGCAAAAGTAAATTTTTTAAGTATTCAACCAAAAATGATTTGATTTATTCAAGATTAGAGTCATTAATAACGGTTGTTAAAGTGGAATCTGAGTATATTTGATATTACAAATTGCAGTTGAGAATATTGAGAAATAATGAGCTTCTCACTTGGCTATGGCTTCATCTCGCTCTTTGATGGCCTGCTGGACGACTTCAGCTTGTTCCTGTACGCTCTGCAGCTTCTGTCTCAGCTCAGTGTTTTCCAGCTGCAGCCGGATGTTCTGCAAAGCGACATGAGTTATGTTGCAGTTTATTATGAAAATAATAAAAATGTGATGTGATAAATTGAAAACTTAAGACAAATTTGAATTTGTGAAGTTAACTAAACTAATTCAGGTGTTAAAATTTGTGACAAAAAACAATCTGCCTGTAACCCTGTAAAAACGCTCTCAAAGGTCACTCAATCTGTATATGACACTAAGATGGATACAGCGACTGTAACAGGGTCAGTACTGGCACAGCCAAATCCTCAAATAATAGGTTGCCACAGGTGCTGCCCCTCCCTGACAGGCGTGTTTGTTCAACACTGGGTTACCTGATCTCTCAGCTCCTCTGCTGCGCTCGTGTTCCCACACTGATCACCCGTCCTGTCGACAAAAGCCCGATTCAGCTCCTGGGACGGAGACATTAACAAAGAGATCAGGTGTCGGCCGAGCATTTTTACACCAAAAGTAGTTTCTGTGCTGTTGCCCTATATGCATGGTGCTCCGAGGGAGGAAGAGGCTGGGCACAAATATTTAGTTACAGCGGTAAACGCATGTTACTGGTCTGAAAGGTCTACAAACGCCACGAGACACAGCTGGACAATTGTACACGCTCGCTCACGGCAAATAGAGGTTTAGCAGAGCATGTAAGGTATCAATTGCAACAATTCATCTGGCATCTTTTAGATAAACAAGGCCACAGTTCCTCAGCGTGGTTCAGGATGACGACACTATAGTGCCATTAACAGCCACTGGAGGGCAAACAGGCCAACTGTGAATACATTAATGAATGAATATGTGGGTAGGCTGCTTTCTGGATCTTTAAATCCTAGAGCTGGTAGTTTTGCATAAATACTCTGTACATCTGTATATTGAAATGATATATGATTCATATATGTCCTATATACTGTATGTGTCATATTCCCATCCTCTATGATTACAACCAAGGTCGGCCTTTTCTTTGAATTTCCTCTCCTGCCCCACTTGTTGCTTTTGTGTGGCTCTCGCTCACCTGAGGGCTGGATCCCTGTGCCAGGGTTTGGGCGACCCCCTTCAGCCGGTGCAGCATGGCCTGCAGGTCCTCCTGTTGATCCAGGACCTCTGACCTCCCTGAGCTGTTCAGTTCCTGGGTCAGTGGGAGCAGTAACTGAAGGATGGAGCCCATTTCTTGCATTATCTAAGTAGAATCAGAGGTGAGGCGTGTTCATTTATGTTAATTCTGATTTTCAAAAACGCTATACATTTTGAACTTAACTATTAACTGAGGTTTTGAGTTACTTCCACAACACAATTGGTGTAGCTCGGAGGCTGACACTGTATAGCTGGCCTACATGAAGAGAGCTAATGTTTCGGATGTTTTAATGAAAAATAAGAAATTCCTGACAAACAAACTGGATCAAAACAAAGGTGTTACTTTTCCTGTTTTCCCTTCAGCATGCAATTCATTCTCTTCACATACCACATCTTGAGTGACATCAAGTATTTACACACTGGGAGGTGCAAGCATTATCTCATTATTTTATTTACCTTCCTTGAGTCAAATGCATCACATGATTATACTGATTATGCGGTGATCCGCACAGGTTCATTTTGGTAGATCAGATAATCATATTTTATGATAAGGTTACACACACACATACACGTGTGTAGATGTGCTGAAAGCTGTGAAACGAGGAAACTCAACTCAAACAATGTGGCCATGACAAACAGGAAATGTGGCGAATGACTCACAAGCGCAGTTATATATCACATTTTCCTGCTGGAACAAAACAATAACAGCAGACACCCGGAGTGAGACCTGGCTTCACTGTCAGTCAGTTTTCCTGCTCTCTCGCAGGCATCACTCAAACTTTTGTCTTTCTGCTACAAGCCCCCTCTGATATTTCTTGGTGGTGTCTCCACTTTGAAAACCAGGGTTCTTTCACACCTTCTTCTCGCAGAGTGTGTTCGTGCATCAAACAAACAAGTCACACTGTCATAGAGAACTTGCACAAAATGTTCTGTCAGCTCATTCCTCTCTGCAGAGAAAGTTACTGTACTTGTCACTACGACAACGTTCACATGTTTCCTAAAATTCAACTTGTAGATGTTGTTGCCTTGGTGCCATTATTGTGTGATTTCACTGTACATGTCTTTCAGGACACCTACTGTATATTATATATACATATATACTGTACAGATCTTAAAGTTCTTGTTTCCAGTCATCACAGGAACACAATTTCCCCTCAAAACAGATGTGAATCATTGTGGGCAGGACTACAATAGAGTAAGCCCAAAAGTAACATTTGCCAACCACAATATGGAGGAAAGGTTAGTGCAGCCGGTCCCACAGTGAACTATCTGTGGTCTTCTGTCAGTTACAGCACATGTTTGAGTTTATAGCCTCTCTGCCTCGTAGTAAAGCCAGGTTGTGTTTTTTGTATTGTTCAGATAATCTGAAATGTCCTCCTTTCGTTTTGGAGAATTTGAAACTTTTTCTCAAGCTCACCTACTGCTAAGAGTATCTGTAAGGATAAAATCATAATTTTGATATATTATAATATTGTGCATTTTCTGGAAAATCAAGTGCTGCTGCTTCAGTACCTCTTCTTTGCCGACTCCCAGCCCTGCCGTCTCCAGGCTGCTCTCCAGCTCGGACAGCAGGGAGGCGTCTCCATAGCTCCTGGCTTCCTGCAGGGACACCTCCTGAAGTTCCTCCACCTGGGCCTGCAGCTGCTGTGAGCGACTCTGTGCCACCTCCACCTCCTGCCAGGCCTCGGATAGCTGAAAACACAAGCATGAACACACACATGGATGAACACACATATAAACATATACAAAACCCCCCCGGGCAAAAAACGTGAGTTGGTTGTGCTTGTGAACCTCAGGCTCACGTCTAATTACAAGTACAACTAATGACAGCAATTAAGAATTCTTATAGACCATATGGATACCTGACAGAGGGAGATGGTTGTTACCACACCAAAGTGATTTTACACTGGGCCACGTATGCTTTGTAAAAAGCTGTCATGAGACACTCGTGCAAAAACTCTGCTAATGCGAGAGAAATCCTGACGTGCCAGATTCCAGCCTCCAGCTCAACATGAAACTAAATGAACAACAGTGGAATCCAGAATTGCAAGTGAAAGTTACAATGACGGGGATGAGGTGATTGTTTAGCAATGCTTTCCACAATCCCGCCGAAACCCAGGCCGCCAGGCAGGGAGCAGAAAATCCCTTTGTTATTGAGGCTCTATCATTCATACACCAATCGCACTGAACTTGTTTCCTGCTGCTACAATGAACACTAATCAGTGTGTATTTACTTTAAAGAAAGTATGAACCTCCGGGTGTGTCTGCGTTGGCTTGCAAGTGTTACTTCAGTATGTAATGAATTTGTATATGTACCTGCTGGCTGTGCTGCTGATTTTGCTGGTCGTGCAGAGCTAGACGTGTCTGTAAAGAATCCAAACTCGCCCTCAGCTCAGCGTTTTCTTGACACACACTCTCCAAACGCTGCTCCAGCACCTGTTCCTTCTGGGTGAGACGCAACACCTGGAAAAACACACAAAACGCAGATATTAAATATTACAACAAGAACAAAAAAAAAAAAAAAAAGGAAAAACGTTCACTCTTCTCTGAAAGGAAAACTCGCACTAACTCCCTAACTCCCACCGTTCCCTTGCATCACAACCATTCAATCCATCAATGCTTCTATCTGGGAGTGTTTGGAGAGGCGCTGAAAATATTTTATCTGACTTTATTTTCCCTAGGGAAAAAAAAGAAAACTATTAGGAACTATCTGTCATATAATAGAGAAATGTCCTTTTTGTATTAAAGTTTGGTTGCATAAATCCTTGTCAGAATCCTCCCATTGGCAGGCTTTATTGCTGCTTGAAGGACAGTTCTCCACCACTGGAAAAGCCTGAGCAGTTAAAATCAATGATGGATACCATCTCTTTTGATCTGTAATTGAAAGGATTATCAATGATTCTCAAAGGAAATTCTGTCAAGTTTAGTGTCACAGAGTCAGAGTCAGCCACTGCGGAACAGAGTCACAGAGTAATTTCCATCATAGCGGTTACATTTTGAATTAGCGTTGGTTTGGTTTCAGCATTCAGTGGGACATGTGAAATGTTTTTGCATGGTAGTCACCTGCTCCCTCATGGCACTGATCAGCTCCTCATCCTGCGGCCTGTTGAGGCTTCCTTTCTGTTGAAGCTCCTGTTTTAGAACCTGCAACTCGCTGGACATGGCCCTCTCCACCTCCATCGCCTACACGCGCACACACACACACACACACACACACACACACACACACACACACACACACACACACACACACACACACACACACACACATACACACACACACACACACCATCAGAGGGAAAACACAGACACAAGATTCACAAATGGAGCGACAGAAAATAGACATGTAGCTTTTGAATTTGCAGGTCCACTATTTGACACGAGGAGGGGTTTACAGACAGATTTAAACACAGAAAAAAAATTTCACTCAGCCAGAAATCTGACCATGACCAAAGAAAAGTGAAATCATGTTGTGTCAACTTGAAACTCCAGAACAAAGCTTGCCTGAGGCATGAGCTTTAAGAAAAGTCAGCCCACAATCTTGGATCTAAAAATAACCAAATATATAGCAGGAGGTCTCTCTGAGATAAAGTCCTGTAATCTAGACTCAAATGAGAAGAAACATAATATGATACCTGCCTGAAAGGTGGGGATTAGGTGCCTGGAATTAAATACGTGTTTTGTATTGCTTTTGCTGTGGGCCCAGCAGCAAATGGAAAATGAGAAATGGTTTTCTTTACTGCCTTCAAAGGAACTGCAAGTGTTTCTGTAACCCAGTGGTTCCCAAGATAGATCCCAGTGGGGTACAAAGATAAAATCTGGGTGGGCACCATAAGGAGATTAAAGGGGTATGAAAGACAAAAATATGTTTTGCTTTTATTCTTGTAAAAGACTGGCTATTTTCAACCTCTTCAGACCGCGAGAAGGAAAAATATCATCTTTGTTGAGCTGCACAGAACTCATGTCAACAGATTAAGACGATATTGGCTAATTTTAAAAGGTACATTGTGGAGTTTTTGACTAATAGGGATATGGAGCATTGTTTTTACATGTGGTGTCCCTGTTTTGAGCCATTTACAGTTCTGACGATGGTTTCACTGATTGAACAGTTGACAGCAGCAACAGGCCAAGAAGCTTAACCACTAGAAAACCTGGATATAAAGAACGTAATATTTAGACTGAAAACAAGAAAGCTTTTTCAATTGTTTCATGAGGAAGGAAATGTATTCATCATGTTTGTTTGGCCACACACACAATGTGCTGTGAGAAAGGCTGAATGTCAACATAAGTTTAGAGAAAGAAAACTCCACAGGCCACCTTTAACAGGTCATTAGTTAAAAAGACAGAGAACCACCGCTGTAACTGAACAAAAAGCAACATGCTTCCTGTGATCACTGATCCATCAAAAGAACAGGAAAACATTAGCCAGGCACTGACGAACTGCGCTCATATTGCTGATAAATCAGTTACTCATCTGTTTTGCTGGGGCTTCTCTCTGAAGCACACAATGATTTCAAAACACAAAAACGAAGGGATCTCTGGAGCGCCGCTGTGCAAGTTCTGAAGCCACAGTCAACAACCCATCGCCCTCCCACCAACCCCTTTCCTCCCCCGTCCTGGTCTCAGACCCTCAGTTCCCCTTACTCAGCAGTTCGGCGGGCCCCTGTCAGGTCCCATCACTGCCACATAATACAAGATGAAAGAATGGGTCTCTGCGGCAGATGGAGCAGAGGGCATCTTGGTTTTGCCTGTGACATCATCATGCCACATTAGACAACAATGTGGCGGAGGGTAAACTTGGACATCAGGAGGGTAAAGTTGGGGGGGGGGGGGGGGGGGGGCAGCTTATGTGGACGTGTTTATATGAGTGCACAGAGGAAGTGAGGGCTAAAATTAGTGGGAAGTGTGTGTGTGTGTGTGTGTGTGTGTGGTGTGTGTGTGTGTGTGTGTGTGTGTGTGTGTGTGTCTGAGAGTAAAGCATGCACTGATGGACAAAAACAAAACAAAGCATGTAGACACACTAGGAGGAGGAGAAGGGCGACCCTTAAACATGAATGTTTGCGTCCACGGGTCGTCATTACCGCTGCCTCGTCTCGTCAACACGGGTCTCCTCCACAATAGAGGCAGCGACCCACTGAGAATGACCAAAACACAAGTGGAAGGAGGACGCTCCATTTGGTAGAAACACAAAGATGACATCCCCTCACATGGCCCCCGAGCCTCAGGCCTTCACCAGTCCAAACACTGGGGTATCTAACAGCTGACTACCCCAGCTATAGCCGGGCCCCTTAGGGAGCACACAGAAAAGATGGCTTTCCCCTGGGATGATGGGATGTTGGGGAATGAGGGGCAACATCAAAACAAGCAAATGAAAGATTTATATCTCTCTGCATTGTGTATTGTCTTTTCCTTTTTTGTTTATGAGCTGGGTGATGCTGCCAGAGAGAGCAGAGGTCACGGGGGCTCGCCTCAATTTGGGCGTCTCCTTTTACAATAACGGAAATCCACAGTGAGGGATTTGTCACAGTTGTCCAATAACACACTGTGATCCGCGGGCGGGGAAGGTGATCATGTATCACTGGGTGAAAAGCAGGAGGCGAAAAGTTGACCTGACACAGAAAAATGACCAAATGACCACATATTTTGTTTATGCCCAGTCTACCGTTATCGATTAAAAAAAATGTGGATGAAATATTTGAGCTGCAACTAATTAGTATTTTCATTATTAACTAATCTGCTGCTTCTTTTTTCAATGAATCAATGAATCATTTCAACAATGAAATGTCAAAAAATAGCAGCACTTCAACAGTTAGTCGACTAAGTGATTAGTTCAGTTAGTTGGTGATCTGATATTTTATGCTTTTGGTTGAAGCATGATAGTAAATAGTGAAACGACACTCTATCACAATTTCTCACTCTCTTGTCAAGAAAACCAAAACCCAAAGAAATTCAGTTTACCATCATGTTTCATTTGAAAAGCATCAAACCCTCACAGAGGGTTGAGAAGCTGAACCCAATACCAAAAATAACAATATTTGGTATTTTTTCTTGAAGAAATATCACTGTAAAGACAAAAGATAATCACAATACTTCGACTTTCAATCTTCTCAGCTCCTAAAATATTGAAAACAACTTTTAATGTACAGCAATACAATCTAAGAGCACCACAAAATGATTCTAAAGTTGAATCAAAACAGCTTCAGTAAAAACTGAACATTACAACCTTAATGCAGGACGATTTATTGCAGGACTGTTGTATTAGACTTAGCTAGGTGTCCCTAACAAACTGGTAAGTGAGGCGTTTGCTCTCCTGCCCGACTGTTTTCATCTTGAAAAGTCAAACCACATATATAATGTTTTCACTCGTGTCAGCAGGGTTACACAAGAAGAATCTGAACTGGGTCAGAGAAGTTCAGAGAAGAACCCACTCATTATTTTACAATGAGTTTGAATTTTATTTCTCTTACGTCTGGTTTATGTTGACTGACATTGGCCTTGGTGAACCTGTCTAAGCGCCATTCTAGTTGAAGAACCGTGATAATTTAGATTCAATACTGACTATAGCTTATTGTAGCCTCTGTAAACATGAATCATGATAACCAAAACTGTGAGTGACTAATGGTTATTTTTAGTGTAACTTGACACAGGTCCAAAGCAATGTCCTGATCTTACCTTCAGGGATGTATCATTCATTTCTTGAGTAAATGACTCTGCCCGGTAAACAAACCCAGTTTAATCAGAATTTCCAGCTTATCGTCCTCTAATCATACTCCCTTTCCAATCTGGTATTTCTTCTTCAGTAGATCTGCTTCTAATACACTGATAATGTTAATTTGTGAAACATTTTCTTTCACATGAGTGAAACTAAATCAGCAAAACATGTCAGTCTCATTTTTCTTTCTATCAGTGTAAATAATGTCAAGTACATTCTGATTTCATGGTTTTCTGTGTTAAAAATTTCGAGATTGCCTGGAAAGACACTCCTCAAACTGACTCGAGTAACAAATTAACAAAGTGATGCATCAGACACAAGAAAAACTCATTAATGATTGATTGAAGTGTTCTCAGCGACAGGAATGATCACATTTACAATGTGATCAGAAGAAAAACACCCTGACATGGTTCATCACTCTCCTGGACCTTAGCTACTCTTTAAACAGTCAGCATGTGACGACCTGGAACACGCCAACATCGCGTCAGCGCAGCCGCTTCCTCAAAAGCACCGGGACTGAGAGTCGCAGCAAATATTTCCTCTCACATCAGAGCTTTGCTTTGCTGTTGCCAGTTCACACAATGAATTCTCTCCCTCTGTCAGGTTTCTGTCCTGAGATACTGTGGTCCTGCTCCAGATTCCTGTCAGGCTCCGGTTACACTCTCACAATTAGGATATAGAGTTTCAAGCTCTTTGAAACCTGCTAGTTCATCATTATGTGCGGACATCTGCAAAAACTCAGCTCCAAAAACTCCACTGAAGCCAGGAGCAGAAATGATTAGTCATAAATAAAATAAATTATTCAGCAACTCATCATTTGAGTAAATAAAAAGAGCCAAAATTTACTTGTTCCAATATTGTCCTCTGGTCCTAAATGTGAATATTTGCTGATTTTCTTTCGGCTTTGATGATAGAAAACTAAATCTCTTAGGGTTTTGGACTGTTGGTCGGACACTTAAAGACTCTGGGAACTTGTCACAGGCATTTTTCACTACTTTTATTTTATTTCTGACATTTTTTTAGGCAAACGATCGATTTATTTGTTGAGAAAATGATCAACGGATTCCCTGATAATGAAACTATTAAGCAGTTGCAGCGATACTGAGACATGTTGAGGACATACAGAACAAAATGTCATGCTTCAGTCAATGTCCCAAACATGCTCACAGACTCGCAGTAATACAAACACAACTCACCACACCAGGTAAGGACACATCAGACATGGAGGTTCTTCACGCTCTTTCTTTTCTTTAACACATTCACTCTCTTCTCTGACTTTTTTTTACAACCACACAGAGTCCAGAGTTACCCATGTCTGATGCTGGACAGCCAAATCAAAAATTTTTTCTTCCTTCCTCTCCTTGAACAGCCCAAACAGAGATAGCACCTTTTATCTAAATTGACTTTTTCCTGAACTTCTAGGGAGTCGGTTTCCTTCAGTGAAAATCCTACAGCCTGGCAACAGAGGAAGAGCTCTTCATAGCTCTTTATTCTGTGGACCTTGACTTGTGGGAGGGTGCACACTGTTGTTTGGATTCATTTTTAACTTAGCGAGCTCAGGTTTGATGATCACAACGCAGGGAATTGCTCTGCTAAGTGATCGGTGGAGTGTACAGTAACACGTCACGACTCTAAAACAATCACTACTTTCTCAGGCTGGAAAAATACTCAAGGTTGTCCAGCTGTGTGATGTAATCAGCTCCCGCGCGTTAGCTGATAAGAGACTGTAAAACATGTCACCAGTTTGATTTTGGTCCCAGTGTACATTGTTTTCTTTGGATCAAACACTGAGGATCATAAGTATTTCACCTCAACATATATGCGCTGATTATGAGACAGGTCGGCTATGTGTTGCCACTGCTCTTGTCCATTACTTCGTTCAAGTACGCCTGTCTAAGCTAAAAGCTAATTTCATGTTGCTAAATAAACTGGATCTGGTTAAATAGATAAGAAATGCTCTATAGGGCTGTAGCTAATCATTATTTTCACTATTGATTAATTGACCCATTTTTTCCCAGATTAATCGATTAATGGTTTGGTCTATAAAATGTCAGAAAATCCTCAACATTTCATATCGCTTATTACTCACATTTATTATTCACTAAAGCCCAACGTGGTTTCTTTAAATACCTTCAACCAACCGAGATATCCAGCTGAAATCAGCATTTTCTGCACGTTTGGTCAAAGAGTGACTGAAAAGGGCCACAATTAACATTTTTTAAAGCTTGTTCCAGCTCTATCTTCATGCTATAAATACTTCCACCAAACTAACAAACATGAGCTGGAAGTGAGCAAAGTGAAACCTGCATCTTCCAGAACCTCTCGAAGGTTTCCTCCCTCTGTCCTAGATCTGAAATCAGGTTGAGGTATTACCTAAAACTCCCCCTCTTGTTTACATATCGTTTCCATCCTGCTCCACACTGGCACGGATCATTTGCCTCAGGCCGACAGCTCAGACTTTGCTTCATAGCTTTCCCGAATAAACAACAACTTCCACCTCTGTCTCTCCTGCTCAGATGAAAACTTGTATCTGTGCCGTAAGCATTTTGCTATGGCTTCGCTCTGAGGCTATAAACAGTCTGAGAGTCTGGCCTTGCTCTAGAACAGATTAGACTGAGTCAGACTGATACCTGAGTGGTTTGTATGGAACACTGAGTTTCAGCGTGTGGATTGGGTGACAGCCCATCTTATCTGGTTTGACTCAGGAGGCCTGCAGCAGGTGGTTGTTTCCACTCCCCGAGGCTCAGTTACCTGTCCCAGTCAGACAGTTTCTTTGCACCCAGCTCTATAATTCAACCTCATTTCATGTGATGCAGACAGAATTAGATTAAATTCACACACACTCGACCATCCACTTCCACTAAAATAAAAACCACTATCCGTATGTGGCACTCACTGTATTCAGCTCCTCTCTGAGTCGCTGTGTGTGCTCGCTGTGCTCCAGCTGGGCTCGACTCTTGTCCCTCTCGGCTTCGCCCAGCGCCCGGGTGAGCCGCTCCACCTGGGCGCTCAGCTCCCTCGCATCCCTCTCCAGGTCCCCCACCTGGCTCTCCCACTGGGACTGGCAGCCCTCCAGCTTCAGCCGCAGCTCATGCCTGCCCTGCTCCAGCTCCTAAACAGAGGTGGAAAAGACCAATGTCTTAATAGGTGGCAGTGGGAATATCACTGAGGGACAACAAAAGTCAAGCATGTCAAACTATAAATGCAGTTCATTCAAAATGCTTACACAATGTGTTGGTTTGAAACTACAGTGCCAATAAATGATCCTTGTTGGCAATCGGATGTGACAATAACATATTGTTTTGGAAAGAATCAACAATGAGCCTCATCTAGGGGAAATGTGATCACAGGAAACTTGTGACAGCTGTAATCTGAATTGAGTCGCAAAAAAAACAATTTGTCCTACTACAGACAAACACCCAACCTGTTATTTATTCCATTAGAGCTGAAATGTGGATTAGTCAATCAACAGAAACTTAATCTACAACTACACTGATAACTGATTAATTATCTTCTCAACTGTTTCATGTGATGGAATAGATAATAGATAGATAGATAAAAGGGTTTTGGACCGTCAATCAAACAATAAAGCTAATTTGCATATATGCAATTAATTGACAAAATAATCAGGAGAAGAATTGATGATAGAATAAATGCTTGTTGAGCCTTATATTCAATCATACCTCAGCTTCAGACATACTGTATCTTCATGTCACTTTGTAAAGTACTTTTGTCACATTTCCACCTCGTCTGTTTGTCCTTCATGTGATTTAAGTGAGAGTCACACCTGATAAGATTTAAGACTGAACTTCTGAAGGAGACATCAGCATTCACCCTGAGAATTGCAGTGAGCCCATTATCAAGTCTGTCCTAACCACTCAGGTGTGTAACGTTGTGCAGCAGACATCAGCTTCACGATAAAGACAAACACAGGTAGTCTAATAGACAGCTTGATTTCAGCTGCTGCCTTTGACTTTGCTGCTGTTGGGCTGGATTCATCCGTTGTTTTGTAGACATTTATTAAATGTGGAGAATCCTCACTAAGTAATTTCAGGGTGCTTAAAGTGTGTGAGCGTTGAGGGGGATGCCAGGAAATCTGTGGATATCGCTGCTGACCATGTAACTGCATTTATCTCCCTGTGTTCGAAGCAGAAGTTAATGGCTCATGCCTCATTAGGAGTTGGTGTCGTAACATGGGAGAGTTATCCGAAATACTGTTTGGAGTTTGATCTTTTTCAGAGGGAAAAGACAGAGGGCACAATGAGAGTACAAAGGCATGAGGCCGATCAGACACAGCAAAGTTTAGTGATATAACAATCTAAAGAGAAACCATTATGCCTGTTTACACTGTAGTAGCCTTTGTGAGTGGCAGCTGCTTTGGTAATGATAATGCAAAGTCCTTGATACATTTACAGTATTTGCTATGAATGTTAAATATATCTCACTAACTTATATATATAAAAAAAAAGATTTACAAAGCATTTAAAAGTATAACCTACTGAATGATGCTCATGTTGTTTCTCAAAACATAAATAGTAGTTTTTCCATTATCTTTTCAAACTGAAAGTCATATATTGCATCAAAGTTGAATATTTAAAGTTGTCATTTGGACACACAACCACAAAGAAACTGCCAA
This sequence comes from Seriola lalandi dorsalis, assembly GCF_002814215.2. NCBI lineage: Eukaryota > Metazoa > Chordata > Actinopteri > Carangiformes > Carangidae > Seriola > Seriola lalandi. Next base: position 175,097 of record NW_019523618.1, on the reverse strand, counting down.
CTAGGTGTAATCTTCCTGGTGCATATTTACCACATATATCTCAACAAATATAACTTATCTATGGTCATTATAATTCATGATACATTCGTTAAGAAAAGTCCAAGATAGATGTGGAGTATATTTTCTATACTGGATTTAGTCAGCCTGTGCCCACAGAATGGAGTTAACAAAAATCAGGAAACTTCATTTCATTTTAATCCGCCCATGTCAGACATCAGCTAAAACCGAGTCGGCAAAACTTTGAAACAATCTTTCTCTGAACACCGCCATTAAGATGTATTTATTTAGTAAGTAGTCTTACCTCCAGCTTGTCTGCGTACTGTTCATGAAGTTTTTCGCTCTGCTCTTTCAACTGACGGTTTTCCAGGAGCAATGCGTTTCCCAGCTGGGCTGCCAAAATAACCTCTTCCTCCTTTTGTTTCAAAGCAGCCAGAAGTTCATTGGGGTCTTGATAATCTGTTATTTCCTCCGCTCCGTAGTCGAAGCAGAAATCCTCCTCCTCGTCCATTTTCTGGGACTTGAAGCTCCATTCGTCCAGTCGATCCATGACAGAGTTAATTCAGATTCAGTCACAGTGTTTTGTTTTGGGTTTTCTTTTTTTTTTTTTTTTTATGGTGAAAATACAAAATCACGCTGAAACGTTGCCTCACGTGTGAATAAGATGTCCATCCATAACACCTGACTGCTGCTGTTGTCTCAGTGAGCGTCTGCGTGCACGGTGAAAGTGAAGCTGTTGCTGCTGCCTCTGACACCGGCAGATGACTGCTTGTCTCCAGGGGGCGTTGGCTTCAGTCACCTGAGCAACTGTAACCACCCCACTGACAACAACCACACTGACACCTGTCCTGACTCAAGATTCAAAGTCACTGTGTGTCACAGAGGGAAAATGACACAAACACCTGTATGATGGGATTCAATTCAATAAATGCTACTTCACTTCAGAAGTCCCCTCGTTAGTGTGTGTCTACTTCATAAACATCACGTAAAGTATTGATTAGAAATGTGCTGGAGAGCTGAATCAAACCTTCACTGAAGTTTCAGAAAATGCAGAAACCTACTGATTGTAGGACTGAGGTGTTGTTAGATTACTTTGGGGTCTCTGTTGTTGTGGTCATGTCACAGTGGAGCAGAATGACATGTACCATGAATGCACAGTATCACTTCTTTGTTCCTCCTTGACGTTTTGCCTTGTTATAATATACCATTGATTTTCCTCACTGTGTGTATTTTTACCTCCGTAATTGTATTAACAGTAAAATGCCCTTTACATTTAAATACAATTAAAATGAAGTTCAGCCCGCTCAGACAATATAATGAATATGTTTTATACTATGGGCCTAAATGTATGTTTTCAAGTATTGTGCCTATAAAACGTATGGAAAATGTATGTTGGTGTAATTATTCACCCCCAGCCAGTATCTAGTACATGCAATTGCAGTTATGACAGTCCTTGCAGGGTGTCACTGTGTTACTTCATCCAACAAGTGCTCAACAAGTCCACCATGCATGATCACTGCTGCCAAAGAGGGGGAGTGTCTGCTCGCTTTGTCTGGCCACTTGCCAGAGGTCAAAGGTCAGCCCCCACAAGGTTTCATGGAGCTGGGGGACAGTGTCAGGGGAATAAAAGACGAAGCATCCTGACGCATGGCGAGGCTTTTGTTGTCGGGGAGGCCACAGCTTCTGTACATATGGCAGCAGGGACCAAGCAAACGTGGAAGCACTGTATGCCGAGGCTCAGTATGCCTCGCCGCCATTGTCCCCATTGTTCCTGTTAAGTTCATAGGCGGCTGATGGAGGGGCTTGTGCCGTAAGCGTGGTGAGGTGTCTCACGTAGCCTACCACCTGCAGTGAAGTCTACATGTGGTCAAACAGTGGTCACAGAGAGAGGGGAGGCCTTTTAGAGAGAGACATCAGTGGAAGGGACAGTCTTATTAGGCATTAGGCAAGAGCTGGCGGCTGCCCCAGCCCAACAAAAGATAAATATCAACTGTTTTCCGCACTTATTACAATAAAAAAAACAACACCTTCTTATACTGACTATCCCACTTTGCTTTCCCAGAGTGATGGTGCTGCCTAAGTTCAAGGCTTTCTGCTGAAAGAGCTGCAGCAGCAGGTGTGCAGAAATTGACCTGAAGCTACCCAAGCAGAGCTGACAACCATAAAAGCCTGGTTGATGTTTTTAAATCAAAAGATGCCAGCGCTCCCTGACAGCAATAATACTCTTTATAACACTCTCGGTGTTCTCAACCAGCTCTTGTGAAGCAAATATCAGCTGCACTTGCCTGCATCAGCAAGACCTGTGACAGTGTGCAGAGTGCTGAGTGAGCCAAATGAGGCTCGGAGAAAAGGCCACATAAATGTGAGGAGGACGGATCATAATAAAGATGAGGAGAACACTGTAGCAGAGCCAGGACGCGGTGAGTGATGCTATATATCATGATTCTCAGAAGAGAGAGAGAGAGAGAGTTCATGCTCAGCATTATTTGCTTCTCTGAGCTCTGATTAGGTAAAATAGATTGAAAGGGGCGAGTGTTGGGATTCAGAGAAGTTTGATGAAGTTTGTGTTTGACTGCGGCTAGTATGTTCATTTCATATATCCATATGTTCACATGACCAAGGAGAGCTGTATTAAAAGTAAACAGAGGCTGATTTTACTTACAATGTACAGCAAATTTACATGATGTCTCAGAGAAGCTCCTTAAAACGAGTTGCAGTCATGTCTATGTGCTATTATTGGATTGTTATTATTGAAGCATTAACATTTTAATGTTGATTGAGATGAAGCAGATTTTAATACTTTCATACACTGCTCGATCATGTCTTTTAAGTTGGTCACGTGTTTTATAGGTAAAATCTCCAGAGTAACTAGTGACTAAAACTCTCAAAGAAATATTGTACAGTAAAAAAAAAATACAATGTTTCCACCTGAAATGTAATGGAATAAAAGTATTAAGAAGCATTAAATAGAAATACTTGAGGAAATGTCTGAAGTGCAGTACTTGAACAAATATATTCTCTATTTCCGCCTTTGAATGCCACCACAAACCTCTAGTGGCATCTAGTGGATAAAAATGTAAATGAGACAAAAACAGTGTCAACAGAGTCTGTACAATGTAAATCTTGTAAACAGGGACGGCTTTCTCCTCTCTGGAGGGAGAGTGTTTGGTGTAAAGTGGGTGTACACATTTGGGTGCTTCGATTTACAATCTAAATCCAAAATATAGAAATGTCTTTGGATTATGTAAACAGATGGTATGTTGTATATATACCAATTTTCCGATTCCCTTTTTACCATATAGTTGTTTTATCATTTTTTATAGACTGGTGTTTTATATGAATCTCCTGTTTTCTGTTTTATATATTTTCTACACATTTTGATTCATTTTTTGGTAATTTTATTTTATTAATTTTTTCAAATGCTTCATGTATTTATTTTCACTACAGCTGCTGTACACACTCCGGCCTGCAGGTGGCACTCTGCACCACGCCATTAAACACTGTAAAAAGAGGAAGCACAAGAGCAGAGAACAACTTGTAAACACGGTGAAACTCTCTGTAGTTAAGTAGAGCTGACGTTTACAGGTGTATTCGCTGTTTACTGTTACAGTGACCATGGAGAGGAGCGTAGAGACGGTTTCAGCCATTAAAGCTTTAGGGTAAGTAACGTTTAACTGCTTTGTTTTTCCTGCGTAGTCACCGTGCCTCACCTGTTCATTTACTGCCTTTCCTCTGGTCTGTATCAACTCACCTGTCGGCGTTACTTCCTGTACAGGTACCCGGGCCGGTCCTGCCTCACGCGGTGTAAATGTGACGAGCTTCCCTGTCCGCTGCTCACCTGGCTGTCTGCAGAGCTGAGGACAGCCTGTCCAGAGCTGCAAGGTGAAACAGTGAGCTGTAATCCAGTTTCACTAACAGCAGAGTAATATCCAGATCTATTGAGGCTTTTTTTTTCTCTGAAACAAACTTCCACATGACCTGAGGTCTGTTTAAAACTTGAATGAAAAGTTTTCTATTTTCTTAAGGTTTGCAATTAGTTACTGTGTGTCTGAGAAATGTGTGTGCTAGTCAGTTTCAGTGGTTTTTGTGTGTGGACCGGTTGTAAATTTTTTCCCTTTGGTATAATTGTATTTTCTTAATTATTATAGTTTCCTGTACATTTGTTGCTGTATGCATTTTATTAGAACAGCAACTAACAATTATTATCATTATCAGTTCACCGGTTCATTATCGGGTATCATTATTGCACGATTAACTGATTAATTATTTGGCCCATTCAATTTATGAAAGTAACATGAAATCTCAGCACAGTTTCTCAAAGCCTAAGCTGATTTATTCATTTTGTTTTTTCCAGCTCACTGTCCAAATCCAAATATATTCAGGGAAGAAGTATTTACATTCATGGAGCTGGAACAAGTGAACGATTAATCTGCCAATATAGCCTTGATTAATTAATCAATTATGCCAGAAATTATCAGAAATGCCCATCAGAATTTTCAGTTTACCACCATGTGAAATAGATAAAGCAACCAATCCTCAGATTTGAAAAGCAGGAACCAGAAAATGTTTGACAGTTCTGCTTGAAAAATGACTCCATTTTCAATGACGCAATTCATTGGTTAACAAAATAGCTGCTTATCCCTGTTCTATCTACCCTTGCCTTTCCCTTTCTTTAGACTTAGGTGGGACAGGCGACGTCTTTCTCGTGGGAGAGCTGAGAGTTTTATTATCAAACATGGTCTCCCCGCCCACATTTCTGACCCCAGAGGTGCTGGAGCCATCCATCCTCAACAAAATCATCGGTGAGAAATAATAAATATAGGAGTCTAATGTATTCTGTTGTAGAGTTGTGCGCTTAAGGTCATAAGAAATGATTGTAGTGCTAATGGACTGGTACATTTTTATTGCACATCATTTTTAAATGAAGGGTGTATTGTCCTAAAAAATCCCTCAGATTTCCTGGTATCAGAATTACAAGCAGCTCACATGATCCAGCATAAGGAATTACATCCTGAGGAGAAGACGACAGGAGAGGAATCTGAAAAAGAGCAGCGAGCGGTAGATCAGAGCCAAGAGTTTTGTCAGGAACATGAGGAGGATGATGTTTATGACAAAGACAGAAGGAAGGCTGAGATGCAGGCAGAGTGGATATTACTGCTGCGCGCCCTCGACATGGACGCTTCCACTCAACTTGCAGATGTATTGAGTGAGGTAAGGCTGACGAAAGAGAGACTGACCTATGTGTAAGTCATGATTACACAGTTTAGATTCACTTATTTTCTGTTATTTCAATACAGGTGGAGTCCAGGCTTGCTCGTCTACCATGTGGGGGCATGATGGACCCCCTTCTTAACAGCAGCCTCAGCTCACAGCAGTGGGTAAGTTGACAGGACTCAGTTCATTAAACATCAGGTGTAACTCTAACATCAGCATTTCAACCTTTTTTCGTTTGTGTTTCTCAGACACAAGTTAAAGAGATCAGTCATTTTCTGTCAAAGGACTATCAGTGTCGGTGGCAGATGATGATCAAACGCTTCCAGGTTACACTTGAGTCATTTGCATGGGGAGAAAAACAAAAGGTAGGCATGTTAAATCACAAACTCAATGATGGTGATTCATAAAAAGTTGAAATAAAAACAGAGTTACTTCAATGGTAGCATAGAAAAAACTATATATAGTAAGCGGAAAACTGGATTCACATTTGACAGCTATTATGGACTAACTGTCAAAATCAGTAAGAATGAAGAAGTCACAATAGGAAGCATTACACAATAATTAATCTAATTGATTAATGATTCTTTACATTAGTTCCTTAATTAATTGAGTGATTATTTTGTTTCTATAACATAAGGTAACAGTGAAAAATGCCAATCACAATTTCATACAGCGCAAGGTGATGTCATTAGTTTCCTATCATGTACAACAAAGATATGCTGGAACCTCCAAATATTTGAAATCAAAGATTTCAGCTCAATCATTCCCGTATTTGCAGGAGCGCAGTGAAGCGCTGGCCTCAGTGCCCCCTCTTGAATCCCTCACCAGTTCCTCTCGAGTGTCCCTGTCTCATCTGCTTGCTGCCAGAGAGGATCAGTCCTTCATTGAGCCAATCAAGGCTGGAGCAAGGACAGCCGTGTACAAGGTACAGCTGTGAACAGTTATAAACTATGCCTGTGAGCCTGAATTAAGACACTTCTAGCTCAGAATACAGATGGTTTCTAATCTCTCTTTGATCTCACTAGACACGGATGGGCAGCGTACCTGACAGAGGAGGACGGCCAGGGGAAATTGAGCCACCTATGCCAGTGTGGGAAGAGCGAAGAGCAAAAGGAAATCGATCAGGACGAGGAAGTGGACACCATCAACGGCGTAAATTTTCAGATAAGAAGAAAGGGAAAAAAGAGTAACATGTCTTTTTCTTTGGCTTTACAGCTTAATATGAGTAAAAATTGATCATTTTCTTTTATGTAAGCACTTAGTATCAAATAAAATATGGCTGTGGAATGCTACATATGATTTAATTTTATAATTATAAATGTGTTATAATTTTTAGTACATAGACTTACCTCTCTGTGCACATTTGTAAAAATAGCTTGTCATAATGCACTAGTATGTGATGAAATATTTTTGTTTATGAAAGAACAAAGCAGAAAAATAATTTAACTAGATTTTTTTATACACGTTGGCTTTGCACATTTATAGATTTAGGTTTGTTTGTTTGAATAAAGTTATTAAACAAATTTATTGTAATTTTGTGTGTAATGTAGGCTTTGTTGATATCCATCCATATCTTGGCTTTAATGATATAATTATATTATTGTATTTTATATTTCAGTTGTTTTTTAAAAAAAAAACAAAAAAAAAAACAAAACATAGTGATATTATTGTATTTTATGTTTCAGGCATAAGAAATGCAACCAATTCGATATTATTGAATATTTGCCCAGGCCTAGTGTAATGTTGATATGCTTTTATGCTTAACACAGCCTGGCAATGACTGTTAAATTACCAATTATTATGTAGTGAGAAAACATATAACTCATATAAATGATATTTAAACTATTATTACAAAACTTGGTTTAGCTGTGATCAATTGGCCTCCCCAATATTCATTAAGCTTCCCTGCCTCAGGCAAATTTAGGTGCTAAATGAGGTACATATTTTGTATCAGTCTGATAGAAAGCCTGATCAGAGATGGCTGTAAGGCATGGGTGTTTAGTTATAATGGGGTAAATATGGAGCAACCAGATAGCCAAGTGCTTAGGTCACATACCACATGAGTGCAGATGCTCCCAGACTGACTCCTGGGTGGCTGGAGTCTTTGCTGCATGTCATTCCCCGTCTCTCTGTCCCTCAATTACCTGTCTCCCTACACTGCATAAAATGCCCCAAAAAATAAATAACTTTATAATGAGGTACACATGTCCCACGGGCAGAGGGACATTGCAACATTGCAGTTTTGCAATTGCACATTTTTTTTCAACACAGTCGTAGCCCTCAGTATACACTCACTGAGCACTTTATTAGGAACATCATACTAATACTGGGAAAGGCCTCCTTTTGTTCACAAAAAAGTCTCAATGATCTCAATTTTTCATGGCTTTGATTCCACAAGATGTTGGAAACATCTCTGAGATTCTGCTACATGTTGACAGGATTGCATCACATACTTTCTGCAGATTTGTCAGGTGCACATTTATGTTGCTAATCTCCTGTTTTACCACATCCCAAATGAAATGAAAATTGAAAAAGCAACAAAAACTGTAGACAGATTTTGTGAAGCACACAAAAACATTTGACTTTTAAAGAATAATTTTATTGTAATGTCAGACAAAAACATGGGAAAACAACAGTGGTTACATCAGTTTAAGCTTAAAAAGACACTAAGGGAGTTAACGAGTTATATAACTGTAATGCATGCACCGTCACCATGGTTCCGCCATACCGGAAGTTAACCGACAGACAAATGATGTAACACATCGAAATTTCCGGAATAGCTAAAGGTCGAGTTAACGTGACAACAGCTCAACATTGTGCCTGTGTATAACAGCCAGAAAACCAATAACTACTCTAATAATTCAAAAATGCCAAGAGGAAGCAGAAGCCGGACTTCCAGGATGTCCCCTCCAGCCAGGTAACATTTAGCATTTAGTGCCATTTGTTAGTTAAAGGTTTTGAAACGTAGTGAGGATAGTGTGTGGTTTAGGAAACATGCTAGCGACTTGAGGTAACGTACGTACGACACGAACGTTTGTTAACCAATGACCTGGGATTCACAACTGCAATCATTTTAAAGTTATTATTTTTGTACATTAAAGTGTCTTGAAACTGCTGTTTCATAAAAGTCCTTGATAAAAGGAATTAAGGTCACCGTTTTTAATCAGTGTTTATCTGATGAGTGGCATTAAACATTTTTAAACAATCTATTATTAACTTACAGGCAGTGTTACATGAAATCTTTGGACTTGAGAGACTCGGTCCCACAAATTGTAACATGATTTTAATGCCAAACTAACCGCAGAAAATCTCATAAGTGACCTAAAGTGACCCCAAGTGCCTCTGCCACATATAGTTCACACTGCCTTGTTAAAGCATTGATATGTTCTACAGTTGTATCACATTGTACAGGACTTGCATTGTTTTTATTTATCATTTGTGAGTGCTGATGTCCTCTCAAAAGTATGAAATGAATCTACGAGTTAACTTGATGTTTGCAGTTAACAGAGTCAGAGTCATGAGTAAGAAAGTTTGAATACCAACAAATTTGGGGGAAAAAATGGTATCGGTAAATACAGGTGGTTCCGATTGCTGATTGTGTTTGGATTGAGCTTTGAAACATCTTTTCTCTTTACAGCCGGGCACCACCGATGGCCAGGGCTCCACCACCAATGGCCAGGGCTGCACCCCCTCCCTCTCATGCCCCGGCTCCAATGCAAGCCCCTCCGTCTGCTGTGGGTGCTCCAGCTGCAGCACCCAGGCAGCCAGGTATGTTTGCACAGATGGCGACTACAGCCGCCGGTGTGGCAGTGGGCTCTGCAGTAGGACATACCATCGGCCACGCTATGACTGGAGGCTTCGGTGGAGGACAATCAGAGTCTGCCAAGCCTGATGTCACATACCAGGTAAATAAACTGTGATCAAAGGACTGGAATAGCATCGGGGCAGATTAGTGTGTCTGACATATGGTAGGTAGGTCACCAGGAACAAAGGAAGTGTGTGTGTATTTGGGGGTTGGAGAGGGAGGCAAAGTAGTGATGATAAGTAATCCATAGATCAGTGCATGCAATTGCATCCACTGTAATAATTGAGGTTAATAAACAATAACCAAGTTAAGCAATGTCATGATTATTGCGACTGGTGTACACACTTAAACCATGTTATCTTTATCTTTAAGTAAGATTGTACATGGAGTTAGCAGTACTTTATTAGAGATGGAGGATGAAACAGCTATTATCCAACTAAAATACAAGTACTAGTAGTTGTAATAAAAGTAGTTAACTGGGTGTAATTGAGTCGTTTAATGTACTGATGTAAAAGAAATGTCAATGAAGTTTCACGAATTTAACCGTTAACCATGTACATAAGGATTTCTCTAAAGTGTATATCCACAGAGATATTGAGGTATTTGTGTGCTGACTGATTCCACTTCCTTGTCTGTATCTAATCAACTTTAAATCAAACACATGTAAGCCTTAACCATAAGCCATATCTTGGCATGTAGCAAATTTTGACACTTGCCTGATGTATTGCTGTGTTTGGTCTTGCAGTATTTTTTGACTAGAAGTGTTACATGCTCTGTTTTGGGGAAACTGCAGTTGTTTGCTTATTAGTTGCATGAACATGCTCTTTAAATATGACATGTACAGTAAATATGTCCTGTCTTTCAGGAGCCGTACCAGGCTCAGCAGCCACAGTCCATGTACCAGCAGGAGGCCCCTCAGCAGCATCAGGCCTGCTCTTATGAGCTCAAACAGTTTGTTGATTGTGCCCAAAACCAGAGCGACCTCAAACTGTGCGAGGGCTTCAGTGAAGTGCTCAAACAGTGCAGGTTCGCTAATGGTAAGTGAAATTAATTAAATTACATTACCTGCGGATTTATATGTGATAAGTGCATCCTGGGCCACTAATGGAATTATATCATTATAATTTTTCATTATTTGTTTTTGAAAGTCTCAACACAGTTTAGGTTTTATCCTTGCTTTTATTTTAGACCAGATCAATACATTGTCTCTGCAGTTTAGGTCTCCCTGTTTGTTGTACTTATAAGGAGGCTTTTCATAAGCTGTTAGTCATCCAGACGTCACAGCCAAATGACTTTGCACTGTGCTGGACATGGTGCTGATGTAATGTGTTGCAGTACCCCGCATGGCCATAGGGAGGAGTAGCATTAAAGGTTTTCTGAATGCATCATTCAACCAGCTTTTTTTTCTTGTATTATTATTTTTAAAATACAACAAATCAGTTATTACAAATGATTGGCAGTATGAAAACCTCATTAAACTTTTCTCTTTTCTCCACAGGTATGTCATGAGACAGAGGAAAACCTGAAGAGTGAAGTACATGAACGAACTGCAATAAGCAACTATACTGGATACGAAGAGTGTGTGATTCACAAGAGATCAATAAACATATTTTACTTTGACAGTTGATTATCTTCAGAAAACATTGTATTCATTTCTCAGGAGAGCATCATACTGCTTGTAATCATAGTCTTATAAATAATGTTTATATATTTTGGTGTGGCATGTTTTGAGTTGATTTCAGTTGTCAGTGTTTCCATCAGCTTCATTGCTTTTGATTTAAATTTCATCACATACTCAAAAGTGAACTGCACTAGTTGCAGATCGTGATAACTTGTGAAACCACCACTTTCCATTTTCTGGAGCATAGATATGCACAGTTTTATTGTAACAAATTTAGGTTTAAAAATAATAAAGCACTTGGAACATGAATGCACTGTGATGTGTGATGATTTATTACTCTGCCTGCCCAGACAGAGCACATTATTACGTTGGACTCTTCAAGAAACATTTCTATTTTTACATGCCATTTCTTTAATTAGACTTTAAGAGCGACAAAGCAGGGACCACCTGACACCTGTCATGTCATTACAGCCTCAATAAAAATCCACAAAGTGAACGTTGCATGTGAAGTAATATAGGGTGATGTAGGGCAATCCTGAGTCTCCAAATGTCTATAACTGTCTCCTGGTGAGAGCAAGAGCTGCGGGGTGTTATTTTATGGATCTGGATTTTGTGTGGGCACACGTTCAGAGTGTGTAACTGCTGCTCCTGTTCCTTCTGCTGCTGTGGAAGCAACAATTTATTTTTGGCATCTGACATTAGAGCTCACCCTTTGCAATGGCAGGAGCAGCCCCACAAAGCCGCGACAGCACCGGCGTTTGGCTGGACATCTTTGTCCGTCCTCTTAACACTTTGTGAACAGACCCAGTATTGATGATGGATAACCTTCGTATCAGGGACTGACCGGCACGGTGAGTGAACCAGCGGGTTTTTTTTTTTTTTAATCTTTTTTTTGTTTTTTTATGTGTTGCTTTGTTGGAGCCCTCTAAAGGTCAAATAGTGAGAGCGGATGAGAGGGCGATCCAGTTCACACACTGCGGCACATTGCTGTATTAGTCCACACGCTGCTGTGTGTCGAGTGTGACACGAAGTCTGGGACGATAACTTGTCTTGGTCCAAAACAGTTTGTTCGCTCGTTAGATCCCATGACAAGCAACATGCGTGAAGCAGAGCTGACATTATTATTCAAACATGTCACTGTAATTTCATAAAAATCAGTGGAAGTACCGATACTGACAAAGGCAACACAAACCCCTGATAATGCATCTTGAAACCCTCTTAAAACTCTCATTATAATAAGAACAACGTGAAATGTGCATGAAATTAGTTCAATCAAGGTCAATCCATGAGCCAAAGGGAAGTGGAAAGCTTTCCATCCATCTTTCTAGTCTGAAGATTTGGTTTAATTTAGTTTTTTAGAATTAATTTTCAGATTCTTTGGCTGGAAAATGAGCTCATAAATATTCAGATCAGAACTCTGCCACGTGAGTACAATTTAGCCCCTGGTCTGAATGACAGTGTGAAATAAGAGTAGAGCAGTACATTGACACTTGAACTTTACTTGAGTTGAGGAACATATTGTACTTCTTTCTCCGCTACAAACGTTGATAGTTATTAGTTACTGTGCAGATAAACATAAAGAAACCTAATATATTGTTACAGATTAATCCACCCAAAAGTATAAAAAGTATCCTAGAGCTATTATCAGTGATTATATCCATTCATCATTCAGTCTGCAAATTATTTTCTCACTCATTCAATAAATGGTTTAGTCTATGAAAGGTAAAATGGGCAATGAGAGGTGATGTCTTCAAATGGCTTGTTTGGTCCAACCAGCATCGAAAACCCATTCAATTCAATTTACATATTGTGATATTATTATTACAGAGAAATTCAGCAAATCATCATTTGAGAATCTGCTACCAGAAAATGTTTGTCATTTCTGCATAAAACAATTAATTATAATCATAGTTCCTGATTGTTCTGTCAGTTAATTAATGGAATAATAATCGACAATCATTTCAGCTCAATAGTTTCATCACGACCAAGTGCTGCTGATGAATGCATATATTAACACAATATATAACAATATAAACACTGTCAGGGCTCGTTATGCTGTATATTGTGTGCTGTTACTCTTGATTACACTGTACATTTTGCTGATGATACCTAAGTCATTTTACTTTTGTGAGATTTTAGATCTAGAACTTGTATCTACTTGTAATAGAATTGAAATATGTTTATATTACATGAAGTAAATCACCTGAATACTCTTTCCACCAGTAATCATCTGCAGACGTGTTACTTTACATCTAGCTCAACTAAAGCAGCGCTGTGTCAGTGGAAAGGCAGGTTTCACTGCTGAACATGTTTTCTGTCCACAGCCTGTTGTGAGCTGTAAGAGGAGAGCAGTTTAGTACCTTTGGTGGTGAACCAGCATCACTCCATCATGACCAAAGACGAGGAAATACCAGACTGGGTCGGGGCTCAGGAGTTCTACGGCAAGTATGAGCCCAAGGAGATTCTGGGAAGGTACGTTCACAAAGCACACGTCCATAATATAACCTGAAAGTGGGGGTCGGGACCCCCACAAGGGTCATAAGCCTTATTACTTTAGGACTCTAAAAATATTCAAATGAAGCAAAGAAAATCACAATCTTTCAATTGGTCATAACCAGTAAACACTTGTGACCTATGATAAGGGGATGCCAATAGATTTAATATATTAACTTGCTTCATTTTAAAGGAATAGTTCAACATTTTGGGAAATATGCTTGTTCACTTTATTGCTGAGAGTTTAATGAGAAGGTTGATGCTGCTCTCATAGTTATGTTTAGTTACATGATGCTACACACTCAACACATTATCATTATTATATTTATTCGACTAAGACTTCAGTTTGACCAAAGGATCTCTTTTGGTGTGGACAGTACAAAAACAAGCTGAATGGTTTCCCTGAAGTTTCCCAGAAGTCCCTGAGAAATGTCAACAACGCCCGAGCCTGCTCATTGTCATTCCCCACCATCTGTCAGACGGTGGTGCTGTTACGTAAAGCACAGTGTTCGAGGAAGCTGCATTCATTAACTTCAGCATGTTTTGGACAAAGAGTTTAGTGTTGCGAGTGGCCCGGGATTGGCCGGCGCGCTGATAAATTATGTAATTTCACTCCCTTTCTCACATGCAGGTCACAAGGTCACCGGATGTGGACAATGTGTTCAGCTGCTAGTATTCTTCACGTGGCTCAGTCAGCTTCACACACAGGGGACAGAGAGTTAGATGAGTTTCTGTGTATTAGTCACTTCAGGTTTCTGTTATAAAATGTATATATGATATATGAGATATATGAGAAAAGATGGACAATCACAGTGATGAGGTTAGATTTAATTTGACTTGATGTTTTGACTGTTTTTTCTGGAAGTTAATGATAAACAAGACCAGTGTTTTGCATGAATACATTATCTATTACTTCGAATGACACAGTCCTCACTGTTTATACTTACTAAACATCTGGATGGATACTTTTCCTTAGTTTGAGTATGTGAAACATTTGGTTTTCATTTTGTCATCCATAAAGAGCGGTACTGATATACTGGATAAAAAAAGTATTTAAAGGATAAAACCTCTGACAGTTCTCACAGAAACTTTGAGTTTGTTGTTTGAATTCCTGACTGAAGCACACAAACATGTGTCTTTCAAGTCCAGCTGTCCAAACAGAAACTTCTGAAGAAATCAGCCAACTAGGCTTTAGATAAGAAGGCTGATGTGTTTTTCTCTTCCTCAGGGGAGTGAGCAGTGTGGTGCGTCGCTGCATCGACAAACACTCGTCTCAGGAGTACGCGGTGAAGATCATCGACATCACCCCCTCAGACAAGATGAGTCCGCAGGAGATCGAGGAGCTCAGAGAGGCAACAGTGAAGGAGATTGACATCCTCAAGAAAGTCTATGGACGTGACAACATCAGTAAGCACATTCCCCAGACAGAGCTGAATTAAAACTGCGTGCATCAGCCCAGGAGTCCTACTATTGCTTCCACAAAGCAAAAAGACTTTGTGTGGCCTTTGTCCCACTAACCTGCTGAGGAGGTCAGCTGTGAAGGGGCATTTGTTTCCAAGTGATCCACATTATCTACTGATTTAAGACCTTTTTGTTTTACCTGCCTTGATTAAATACTGAATGTGTCTCAAACGTTTCTCTCTCTCTCTCCAGTACAGCTCAAAGACTGCTTTGAGTCCAAAGCCTTCTTCTTCTTGGTTTTTGACCTGTAAGTGTCAGATCTCAAGTTTTACATGGCTTTGTTTTAAACTAAAAAGCAACAGATGTTCAAAAGTTTTATTTTCTTTCTCTCCAGGATGAAGAGGGGTGAACTTTTTGACTACCTCACAGAGAAAGTTACTCTGAGTGAGAAGGAAACCAGGTCAGTGAGCGTGTTGTTTTCATTGTTGGAGGCAGGAGACACAAGCTTCATCTTTTAAAGATCTTGAAAGAGTCTGGCATGTGTTGCTTTTAGGAATATCATGCGTTCTCTGCTGGAGGTGGTCCAGTTTCTCCACAGCCAGAACATCGTCCACCGGGACCTGAAGCCTGAGAACATCCTTTTAGACGACGACATGAACATCAAACTCACCGACTTCGGCTTCTCTGTGCAAATACAGCCGGAAGAGAAGCTCAAAGGTTAGTTAGAGCATTTAAACATTATTACAGTATGTTTCTGGATTGTTGATAAATTTAAGGTCATGTCAGACAGACAAGTTGACCTCTACATGGTCCAAATCACTCACTGAAACCACTCATCAGTATCAAGGTAGACAGACACTTAAACACAGATTCAGCAGAAATTAATTCTCCAGCATATTCAGGCGAGGATCATTAAGTGTCCTGCACCAGTAAAGTCCCAGCCGGTTGCACAACACGCTCCCGTCTCTCGTAGCTGCTCTTACAAAGGTTAAGGTGCAACAGGACACTCTATTTGGTGTGGTCCCAGACACTCGGAGCACACTGACCTTTCCAAATAGGCCCCCGATAAAGCAGCAGATCATTACCAGTGGGAACTGGCAAGACACACGTCTAATGAGCCGGTACATCATCTTATCTTTTTGCTTAGTTGGTAAATACACTATGTGAAGTGCATGTTAAATTACTTCCATATCTACAGTGACCCTCACCATCAAAATGCACAGTGAAGGTGAATCATTTCAGCATCAACATCTTCTAAAATGGGATTAAAAGATGTTATAGCTGTTATATAAACTGTTTTCTAGTTAGACTGAACCCACTAGAAAATGTGGAAATTAACTCATTATTATTCCTTTATTTAAGTCATTGTTTGATTTACTAATTAGCCAGACTACTTTTTCTTTTAAAGGAATCAAAGACCAGCCTCTTTTTGTGCTTTTACAATAAGCTTGGCTCATCCACATGGGATAAACTGTTTATTGTGAGGACAGTCCACAGTCTTGAGAGCACTGTTGTTGTTGCATGTTGTTTTTCCTTTTTTCCCCTTGAAAAGCACTTTGTAATCTCTGGTTATACAGAGTTGATATGATAGTTGATGCAGCATTACAGCATTAGCATTAGCATTAGCATTCTGTCTGAGTGAGAGATTGTATTGCTCTTTTCGCCCCTGTGTGATCTCTGAGGGATAGTTTACACAATGACACAACATGGTGACCACGCATGTATATCCCTTTATAATTTTCACTGCCTGAGCCCGGATTATTTCACAGCTCATTAAAAAGGTTTGAATCATACATTGTGTTTTACAGTAAATGAACATTTTGATTTTGACCCGTCTGTATTGCAGAGGTGTGTGGGACCCCTGGTTACCTGGCTCCTGAGATCATCGAGTGCTCCATGGATGCAGGACACGCAGGATATGGGACTGCTGTGGACATGTGAGTGTCCTGAGGCTAAAACCTCAGTGGAAAGGCATCTGAACATCGCACATATAAACTGAACTATATACAAGCAAAGATAAACACACTTTCTGAGCTTGGTTGTCTTCTGGTTTGTGTTTGCAGATGGAGTTCAGGGGTGATCATGTTCACTCTGCTCGCAGGCTCTCCACCCTTCTGGCACAGGAAACAGATGATGATGTTGCGTATGATCTTGGCCGGCAGCTACGACTTTGCATCTCCAGAATGGGAGGACCGCTCAGACACTGTTAAAGATTTGGTACGCTTTTTTTTTTATGTAAAATGCTTGTCTCTTTCAGCCTTAACTAAGTATTGGTAATATTTTTTCAGTGGTGTTGTCAAAATTTGAAGTTGCCGTAAGGTTTTAATGAACAAAACTCTCTATGTGGTTTCCTCAGATCTCTCGGATGCTGGTGGTGGACCCAAAGCAGCGTTTCACCGCCACAGATGCTCTCAACCACTCGTTCTTCTCACAGTATGTGGTGGATGAAGTGCGGCAGTTCAGTCCATACAGGCGCTTCAAGGTGAGATGAAAGAGATTTCGGGAAACATGTTTTTCTTGTTCTCAGTTACAATCAGCAATTATCAAAAAGTACACCATAGACCCTGTTCTTAACCTTCCATCATGCAGGTCTGATTTTCTGGCTTGACCCATGAATGCAACACTATTCGAGAGTTGACACTCAAACGTTTTTGGACACAGAGACAAAAGAGAGTAAAATGTATGAAATAACCCCCCCCCAAAAAAATATATATTTTTTTTAAATGCCCCCTTTCTTTCATAGGGGCATTTTCCTCCCTTTTGTATAATTTCCATTTTCATTAATGTTAACGTCATCAATCCCCTTATGATTCATATTTCATATATGTATTTTTACAATGTATTGACTAATTTATGTTTTATTTATTCATATAATTATACTGTTTATTAGTGCACTTATTTTATATCTGTTGATTTTGGCTATTTTGGACATTGTGGACTGAGATCCAAACTTGTGGTACACTTTGAAAAATGGTCATCTGTATATAAATATAAAAAATTTGCAGTTAATGAGCCAAAGCGTGAAAAGCTACCAGTACGGCCTTTAAATTCCAAGAGATCATGATTGTTTTCCACAATTTATACGTATAAACAACAACCATTGAACTCTACTGAACTTTCTCCATCAGGTCATTTGCATGACTGTGCTCGCCACCATGAGGATCTACTGCAACTACCGCCGTGCCAAGCCTGTCACCAAGGATGTGATCCAGAGCGACCCATACGCTGTCAAGCCCATCCGCAAGCTCATTGACGCCTGTGCGTTCAAGATCTACGGCCACTGGGTCAAGAAGGGCCAAACTCAGAACAGAGCAGCACTTTTCGAGAACACTCCCAAAGCCATCCTGCTGTCGATAGGGGGAGAGGCAGATGAGCCGGCCCACCACATCTGGTAACAAGCACTTGTTCCTCAGGGCAGATCTGCTGAGGCTTATCGGGGATACACTTGTACTCTGTGTGGCTTTTTGTACCTTTCCCCATCGTATGAAAGAAACGAACTGGTAAAAAGTAACCGACTACTACCAGACGAGGTTCACAAGTATGTCTTTAATGTGTGCAGCATATTCTCTAATGAAAAGCAGTATTTATTACCACAGTGCTATTGTGCCAAGCGTGGCAACCAAGACATGTGGAACATTACCAGTGGGAAGATGTGTCACTGTTCAACAGTTTGCTTGCTGTCGCAAAGGTAGAAAAAAATGATCGTAAAATAACAGATTTGCTTGTAAAAAAAAAAAAAGAAAAAAAAAAGAAAGAAAGCTAGAGAAACTATTTAATTTGAAATGAGCCCATGCTTAACTGTATATGCCGTATTCTGAGGTTTTTTTGCGCTTGTTTAAAACAAATGGAGCCAGCAGCCATTCTGTTTCTTCAACAGTATGCAACAATCTCCATATCCCAAAAGTGGACTCATTGTTTCCACCTCATCTTTTACTGTATGAAATAGACATTGATTTAAATGTGCTGTTCAACATTAGAATATAAATGTCAAACATGAATGATCATGTTCATATAGATCCCACTGATTTCTGGGTGTATAAATGATGCCCTGGAACAACATGTTACTCTTTTCTTTCACATGTTTTATTAGAACGGCGAAACCAGGATTTAGCAGCTAATGCAAAACTTGTGAAAATTACTTGCATAATTGACAGTGAACCTGCATACTTGAAATGCCATTGACTTACATTTATGTTTGGCTATTTGATCATTATGCAGGATGTATTATACTGGTTACCAGCTTCAAGGGACATTTATAGATGAAAGGACTTGAAATGTATGCTATGAATTTATTTATTAAAACTTGCATTTAATTTAAAGTCTTGCTATTGTAAAAGGTGTCAACTTTGTGATGCTTCTGAATTGTAATGCTCTTCCTCCAACAATTCTAAGCCCAATTACACAAGACCCGTTCTGAACAGTTATAAGAAGTTTATTATAAAAGAGAGAGGTACATTCACATCCACAACATCTTTAATAAAACTCATCCAAGGGCAGGGAGGGCGTTATTTTCTCGTACAAGATGCACCTTCCCATTATGGAGCTACGGGTGAAAAAAGCAAAAAAATGCAAGTTTTAAAAAGATCTCACAGCATGATAATAATTACTTTGATTTAACATTTTCATGTTCTTACCATGGGCGGAGTAGTTGACAAAGCTTTCCGACAGCCCTGCTTCAAAAGCAGACAGTGGTTGTGCTGCAGAATCTAGCAAAACAGAAGACAAATCAATCTAAAACCAAGAGGCAGAGCAGCAGCATCTGCAGTTCCCGAATGCATCATTGTACTCATTCCTGCACAGCTGGAGGAGGCTCAGAGCAGCACTCCTCCGGTCATTTAGCAGAAATGAGACGAGACTTTCGCATGGTGTCTGACTGTATCCACCACTGACCGGATGGAACAGAATTCGGCCATGCCTCAACTCCAACTCCAAACACATTGCGTTTCATTGTGTAACAGTGTGACTGCACAAACATACCATCCCCGGGCCATTCTTCACAGACTGGGCGTCAGTCGTAGCAACCTTGTTTCTTTGGGCCAGTGTGCGATGACCAGCAGTTTGACTGAGCGTCACACAGCCTGCACTTCTCCAGAGATAAACGTTTCAAAACATGCTGGAACAAAAAAAAGACAACAGAACAGAGGCTAGGAGATAATACATCATTTACACACACACACACACACACACACACACGAAATCACTCATTGTTCAACTAAATTATCAACTGAATAAGATATCTAAATACATGTTGCAGCCTTGGATATACAGACTATCATATTCAAGCTGATAACATGTTGCTGTATTCACTCTGACATAAGAATGAGGCACATGAACAGCACTATTCTCCTGTTGTTGAGTCAGTGTGTGAAACCAATAATTTAGCATGGTGTCTGACTGCATTTACTATTTCAAGAGTAACACAGAATTCAGCCATGCATTCAAAAACATGATTTTTTTTTTTTTTTTTTTACTAACGATGAGTTACCTCTCCACGTTTCTCCTCCCGGCTCTATAAAGGATCAACAATCCCATCTTCACGCAAGGATCATCTGCAACATGAATCAGTTCCATGTCAGCAGCCGACACACCAGCTCCATGACAGACAGGAGGTTAATTTTACACATTAAGCCCATATTTATGGTGTTGAGATCTATGACTAATAATGTGGATGTCACAGACATGTGTAGGACTGTTTGGCCTTAGTGGAGGTATGCGCTCCACTGGGTGCCATTGTAGCTGCTGCTATGAAAACATAATGGAGGCTGAAGAGCTGACAAAGACCAGAGGCCACATTTGGGCTGAAGAGATCTGTGTCCATACAAAACATGCAAAGAGTGGTTTTGACTCAAGAGCTGAACAGCTCAAAATCAAGACAATGGCCAAAGATTTATACCATTGCAAGCACTGGTGGTCTGGCTACAGAAAAGTCCATAGACCATATTCTTAACTCGAAAGCCTGGGAAGCAGGCAAAATGCCACAATTACTTTCTATGAAATGTAGCTTTGCTTTGTCATTAACCTTCCTGTCTCCACAAACACTGAGCACACTTCCCCCCCTATGTAATGATAGAGTGACTGTCTGCTCCTCCTCACCTCTGCCACATGGTCTGTATGTTTGAGGATTGGGGCTCCTCCATGATGAGTAGGTTGGAGGTCATTTCCTCCGAAGTGATCCTGTGATTTCACCACAAAACAGATGAACAAATATTTAACACAACTGTGAGCATAATCTTATTTATGTACACATTCAGAATGGCTGTCTAAGTTTCCCTGCAGACATCGGGGCCTTGAGCTATTCTTAGAATATGTTGCACTGACTGCACGACACACACTGCACGATTCACAGAAGCTTGATTTCTGTTGCAGACCACACTGAAACATCTGATCCATCCTAATAACATGTCCCTGCATTTACAGTGGCCTGTCATACCGTTAGCTAGACTCCTGCATGTGGACCACATGCTTTCTAGGCTACACAAGTTAACTTCTCCTCACGTGTATATCGTAAAGCTAATCGAAGACCTTTAGGCTGCTCACTGAAGTCAAATGTCCTGACGTGCAAACTCACATTTCCTTTGGACCCAGGTGAGGTTTTCCAGCGAACCAGGACAATCTAGAGCGACATCTTGTCCACGCTCCACACCGCGGCTACAACGTGGGATGTCAGCTGCCTTCCGTTCCTTCTTCTTCGCCTTGGGTTGCCTTCTTCTTCTGGTGTTTTGTGGCATTTTGCGCCCATTACTGCCACCATCTGGCCTGGAAAGTATTCCTAGAGTCATTTCTTTGGAGATGCCACCTTTTCTTCAAGATTGTTATTTTAGTGTCCTACTTTTCCTTCAGTGTTCCTTTCAGTGTTTTCTAAAAACATTCCAGTTTTTTCATGATCCCACTAATACTGCTATCTGATCCTAATTTCAGATTTAATTGCATCTCAACCTGGTTATCTCAAAGGGCTTTTCCATACAGCCCTGTGTGTGTGTGTGTGTGTGCGCGCGCGTGTTTCTTAAATGTCTTGAATGATATGTGAATGTGAAAAACACTTTGACAGCGCCACAATTATCCCAACTAATTTATTCAGCTGTGTATCTAATATTCCCCTCTCCTCGCTTTTAAAACAGTTTTAACCATGATTTCTTTTACAAACATATTTGCTTTTTTTATTTACAGCCTATTAACATGATGACTTTAAGAACTATTCGCACTACACCCCTGTTTAAAATTAAATTTACTACAAGGATAGCAGATAAAATGTAACCCTGCTGAGACACATTTCATAGTAGCATATATTGGCCGTTAACTGACCGTTACTGTTGTCAAGGAATCGGACCAAAGGCTAGTGGGCGGTCCCTCACCGGCTTGACTGTGATTGGTTCCGCAGTGAGCGCTCCACTTCCTCATCGGTGAGCCCACAGAGAGAAGCTGGCTAATACTGGAGCTGCTGTTACTGCTGCATCGACGTTGCCCTTACCAGTAAGTACCAGAAGACAACCTGAGTATATTAAGTAAATATAATGTTGTAAATAAATGTTTTTTAAGACACGAGCCTGGCCTGCAGCATGAGTAGTTTCTCACACTGGACAGTTGAACAGGTGTTGAAAGCTCTAAAATCAAGAGAAGCTGACCACACCGGACAGGTAGCATCCTCTCGGGAACCGTTAACGGTCATTTGTAACGTAAAGCTGTGAGACCGTTATGCCAGTGTTTTGCAGCAGCGAGCAACCGCAACGCAAGACCCGCAGAATCGGCTCGGTTGATCGGCTTTCATCGTCTTCATGTTTGTTGTGGGTTTCGCTTGCCAGCCTTAGTCCTCTGTAGTGTGTCTGGGGTGACGCAATACAGGCAGAGTATGTCCTTAACGGCCTCCAGTATGGTTTATTTAGGCAGATTGCTTTATGTAACCCATTTTTTCTCACATCACCGGACATGTGATTATTTGATGAGATGAGCTCCGTCGATGCAGAAACGTTTGCACATAGGTATTTCAGTCAATGGATGTGTTTGGATTGAAGACATTCACTGCATACAGGGCTTAGTTAAACAATAAAATCAGGCAGCTGCTCTGCAATATCACAGACCTCACGTTAAACCAGCAAATCCATCTCGGGACCCTGATAATGACAATTAGATTTGCTCTCAGATGACTTCCTTATGTTGCCACATCCTATTGATTTTAATAACAAAGTCAAAGAGATAATCCTTTAAAATGCTTCAAAGGTTTTATCCAGAAATGTAAGAAAGAAACTGATGTAAGTTGTAGCTTTTGTAGGGAGTGTCAGAGTGTCTGTGTCAGAGTGTTCCCACGACTACTTCTACTGTAGTTTTAGGGCATTTTTATCTCTGTATTGTCTTCTTTATTCCTACTCCATAACTTTATTTTTCACGTTATTGATAATAATGTGTTGTTAATGAGCCAATTTTTTGCTGTTGTGTAGGCTGCTGTAATAATGCAATTCACCTGATCCATCCATCTATCCAACTGTTTTGGAGTAACATTTCTGTGGAGTAACAATTTATTGCTAATCATACCATTCATTTCAGAAATGTATTGTTTGGATTCACTGTTGATCATAGGAATTCCTCTTGCTCAGCTTTATTTAATTTGATTTATGTTTTCCATGTTTTATATTCATAAATCAGAATAACAAGCAAAAAGCCATTTTTCTGTGAGCTGATTTTTTACGTCAAACAATACATTTCATCTGTAGCTGAGTTGTTCACACAAGGTATTTTTGCACTTGCTGTTTACCTGCAACACCTACTTTAATAAAGTTCTTTGAGAATAACAAATCTGTGCCATCAGACCTGTAATTCCTGTTGAACTGGTTCTGTTGTATTTGAGCCTCTCATACTGTATCCTTTTTTTCTGCCCAGCATGATGACTACACTTTCACAGACCAAGGAGCTCTTCAGGAGAGCAGACGCTGTCTGTTTCGATGTGGACAGCACCGTCATCAAAGAGGAAGGCATTGATGAACTGGCCAAATTCTGTGGTGTGGGGGATGCAGTCACTGAAATGTATGTGTATAAATGCTCTCAACATTACATCAAATGGGAAAACAAATACTTTTAAATTATTTATCTGCACTGTTGTACTGAAAGGAGAAGTTTCATGTTGATATTTGATGTTACTGGATTTGTTCCAGATGTTAAACCATGCTGTTTTACTTTCACATATCAGGACTCGCAAAGCTATGGGCGGCTCAATGACTTTTAAAACAGCCCTGACTGAGCGTCTTTCCATCATCCGATGTTCCAGAGAACAAGTGAACAAACTGATAACAGACCACCCACCTCAGCTGACTCCAGGTATCAGGTGAGCATGCCAACATTTTGTTTATTTGAGTAACGTAGTGACTTTGTATTCCGCTCAATACGGAAACATTGGTTTTGGTCTTTGATTGGGGATTTAATGTCCACAAACTAATCACCTAAACTGACCATTTGTGCTAAACAATCCTATCCTCTGTTTATAAGGAAACAGAACTTGTTAATTGTTGTGGCCATTTAAGAACAGCAAGTACAATATTATTATACTATATATTATAGTATTTTGAAGTCATAGTCTAAAGTCATGGTCTCTGGAAGTGGTTTATACAAGAAAATAAAAAGCAGGTGATTTAGGCACCAAACTGTCCAACACAGGATGGCCATCCAGTGTCTGAAACTCTACAAAACACTTTCTACTATGAGCATAAATGAGCTGTCTGTTTGTATTTAACTATCATGGTTGCTGACATGGCAGACATTTTGTTGGCAGTTTATACACCTTCTTTATTAGGCATGAGACTAATGTCATCTTCCAAATATGAGAGTCCTGGCATTAAATGCTATGCATGTGTTTATCATTATAAGCCTGTCCTGCTCCTTTGTTCATATGCAAAGATGTGTAATTAATCAGATCCAGTCATAAACGTGTGGAATGATGGTTTGCTCAGATGTAGTTGATAGATGAGGCCTCTTGGTCCAAATGAGATCTTACTATTGCCTGTTACACAAAAATGTAAGAAAAAAATGCTTCTAATTTGAGTGTTGCTAAATGTCCATTTGTCTTCATCCAGGGAGCTTGTGGACCGTCTGCACCAGCGCAACATAAAGGTGTTCCTCATTTCAGGGGGCTTCCGCTGCATTGTTGAACATGTGGCCACTCAGCTAAACATTCCTCTGCATCACGTCTATGCCAACCGGCTCAAGTTCTACTTCACTGGTAAGAGCTGTTAGTGACTTTTCTCTGTTCTTACAAGAGTGGAGTTTTGTAATGACTATGAAACAATTCAGTACAAGGCCTGAATCCTCTACCTAATAATATCAAAAATGGCATTTTGTGTTTCCTATCAGAAATCTCCTGTCAGCTTGTTCTTTGGCATCATCCTACATTTCTTAATTAAATGATGTGTTTTCCAGGAGAGTATGCTGGTTTTGATGAGAGCCAGCCCACAGCTGAGAGTGGTGGAAAAGGAAAGGTCATCAGCATGCTGAAGGAACAGTATGGCTTCAAGACTGTTGTGATGATCGGAGATGGAGCCACTGATCTAGAGGCCTGCCCTCCTGCTGTAAGTGTTGCACCTTATGCTGTATGTTGTCAGTTTCAAGTGTGCACATAAATATTTGACAGCTGGTTAATACGCATATTGGAGCTACAGTGTGGTTAAAGTATTATTTCTTTCATCCTCAGAGTGCTTTCATTGGATTTGGTGGGAACGTTGTGAGGCCGCAGGTAAAGGAGAGGTGTTCGTGGTACGTTACAAGTTTTGGGGAGCTACTAAAAGAAATGGAGAAGATCTAAAGATGCTAAAAGAATAGTAACTACTAATTTTAACATTTTATATTTGCACCTAAGGGTGTGACTCTGATAGTTTTATCCAGAGCACATTTTTCCATAGACTTTTAGATTTTTATAATGAAAAATGTTTACACTAGTGACACCAATTTTACCTTCATGGGGATGTTGCCTTATTGATTTTTTTATACTAGAAGATACTACAAGAATAACCAAACACTGTCTATGTGGAGGGTTAAGAAGAAGATTTTAGTGTTTTTGCACTTTTTGCATCAAAGCCTTTAGGTAATCTAATACAGCTCCTGCATATAATGGCATGTGCAATGAGCATTAGAAATGTTTTAATTTTGTATAGGTACTAAGAACTGTAACCAGATGTGTCAGTGAGTGTGGTGACTTCAGTCCCGTGAAGAACGTCAGCATTAAAAATAAAAACGTGCTGCCAAAGATGTTGTTTGAACGACTTTATTCTGTGTTGGCGCTGCTGTCCTTCCCTCCACACTGTTTCCTATGATTCCATGAACGGAAAGACAAGATAAACATGCTTCCTTTCACAATAAAATCTCTGATATTACAGTATGCAGCAACATGACTGGCCTCTCAGCCAATGATAGATAACATTTATTATTATCATAGATGATAGTTATGCCCCTTTAAAACAGGTTAGATAAAAAGTTTTTAAAATCAGGCATGCTGTCTTCACAAGAAAAAAGTAGAAGCCATAGTTACAAACACAGCACCATGAAACATCAATATCACCATGACAGAGAACTCAGGAACATCTGGAAAAAGCAACTGAAAGGAGTAGTTTGCAAAAAAAAAAAAAAAAGTTCAATGTATAATGGACCACAATTATAAAATTCTGAGGTTTACATTTTACACCATGTTGTACTCTATTATCATCATCATCATCATTATTTGAGGCAGATATACAGTTTTCATGAGTATACAGAGGCTTTCTCTCACTTCACTCAGCAATGGCATGGCTTACATCTAAGTGCCACTTACTCAGCACATGTAGATAATACAAGTATTCCAAATTTACATTAAATAAATAAACAGCCACTGCATTGTGTAGTGAGCTTCAGCAGTACTATTTTTATTAATATCAGTTCCCACACTTACACTATATATAGCTGCTCACCTTTTCAAGTAACTTTGGTTGGTTCTAAACTTAGAGATGAGTTCTCTTTATGGACCAGCGTTTAATGTGGTACGAGACGTTGGATGTAACGAACATCAGGACGTTTAAATTGGCCAAATTTACTCATCCTGCCCCAGTACCCAAAAGAAAAAAAAGAAGGTTGTCTGTTGTCAAGGGCTTTAAGTGGCTTGGACTTTTTTAAATTCCAAATACATGGTAGGCATTGTTACCTCCTCTGACTTTGTGACATCTTGAAGTATTGAAGCAAAGACAAAAAAAGAATTAAGGGAAAAAGAATAAGGGATGTTGTCTGGCAGCACTGTGACAGGAGGTTGAAACCATGATAGTAATGCTCTGGATGGATGTTAACATTCGAAAGGGTGCCACTTGATTTCAGCTTCCAGCTCACTTCTCACTTCACTGCAGCGGGGAAGCCTTCGTCGGGATCATAATCCTGGAATCCATATGCTGAATGAGAGGAACTGCAGAAAGGTGAAACAACAGATTTAGAACTGATTTAGTGTGTCCTCATAGTTTAAAGTCTGTTTGATATTGATCAGCTTCAACAGGGTCTAAAAGTGATAAAAAAAAGTTCAGTATGTTGTTACTCAAGACAAATGATGTAAATGCCAAAAGAATGGAGAAAAAGACTTTGAAAATCTGCAGTGACACAAACATGAGTTCTCATCAGCACTTAGTGTTTGAAAAAGGATTTTATTTATCGCTCACCTGTGTAATACACCACCTCGTGCCAGCCCTCCTGCTGCCAGGCACCATTCCTCGTGTTTTCTCTGGACTGCAGGTCTTTGTAAGCTGAGATCAACAAAACACACACATGTATAACAACAATAACACAAATAACAGATATTTCTGGACATGTGGTTGCAGCAGAATTCAGATGTCAACATCTTTTGACCTTAAAATATACAAAGTTGTTGTGAAGGTTTTATGAAACACTTGCATGTATAAGTATTATTCTTGCAGACATGGAGCAACATGAATATTGAAGAAGCTAATAATTTTGACACTGTCAGCATGTAATTCTGCGAAAGCTGGTATTTGACCGTACCCCAGAGGTGATGAACCATATAGAGGTTGCCGATCTGTGAGAAAAACCCTCCCACAGCCTCTCTGTTGTGCTGGCGGTATCCAATGGCCCTGGCCCTGCAGACAAAAACAACTCCAGTCACAACACAGGCCAAAAACACCAAGGCTTCATCTGGCATAACAAAACCGGCCCTGCACGCACAAGATATTTGACCAGTCCTCAAACAAGGATTTCAACATCATCTTTGAATTTACTCTGGACTGTCTTTAATTTACACAATTACACTTTGTCTGTTTGGTAACATAAGCTGGATGGCAATTGTCTTCCATAACTGTGATTATCCTTTGCAACATTACGTCCAAACATTAGATGTGAGGCCATAACTTACTGTATGTATGTCTATGAATCTTAACACTGGCCAAGTCTATGTGAAATAAGTGGACTGAGGTGAGGGAGATGTTTAAAATCCATTACGCACTGTCCCAAAGCAAACATGCACTTATTCAAATCATAATCACTGTCTGGATACAAAACTATACAGCCTCAGTTCTTCATGTTGTTGTAACTTGAACTTGGATTTAAAGCCTTCAATTCCACAAATTATATTGAAATTGCCTTAAATTGCTTTACTGGCATTATCTGCATGACTACAGAGGTTTGTTCAAATTAAGCTTGGTTAAAGTAAACATAAACGCAAACATAAGAAAATAACCGGCTTTAGGAAAAGATGAACTTGTCTTAGCGTGGTCTTTTCATCCAACGTAATTTTTTCCCCCTATGATTATTTCAAATCACATCTATGCTTTTTTAAGGATGGAAACTTGAAAACTCAAAACAGAAAAGCTACTAGATATTATTCAGGGGTTTTATGTAATATTTTCATTTAAAATGGTGCACGTGATGCTTAGGGATCACTACAAATCTGTTAACTGGAAAAAGATATGGAAGATTTTACAGCATAAGTCAGTAGTATTTTTTGCAGCCAAAAACATATAGTGATATGTAATCCAGTGGACTTAGTAACAACTGAAAAAATGGTCATACAAGTACAAAGACCAACACAGAAATCCATTACAGAGCCATCAGAGGAAAAAAAAAGTCTATGGTAAACTAAGTCGTGTGGAGAAAGCTCACATCTTCATTTTAATCAATTACAATCAACTGTGTTGCACAAACTGATAAATGCTGACCTGTTGGCTCGGTCAGACCATGCAGTGGATCCTTCCAGGCACATTATACACAACTATTACAGACACACATTTGCAGTGTACATAATATTGCACTTGATTTTGGGTCTTGGCTTGAGAGCATGACAGTACAGCTTCAAAATAGGGCCTCTCTGTGGAATAGCTCTTATTAATGACAGTGTGATGAGGAAGGTTTCATGTAGTGCAACTGTTCTGTAACTACAGTTCAGTGAATCAAATGAATTCAGGCTGCCTTACCAGTAATTACCCCACTCGATCATGGTTCCTGGCTGCAGGAAAGAAAACACAGGATTCTTTATTACATTAAGACATATATAATTCTGAGTTTTCCAAACTGCAGATGGGTATCACACTTTCTTCTTCTTTCCAGAATAAACGTATTAACACAAATGAGTGATAAAGACGTAACTCAGGTATTTTGTCATTGTGAAGATAAGCTGCAATAATAACTACACCCGAAGGCTTCCTCAATCATTGTCTGGTGCTTAAGGCAACAAATGTCCTGCTGTTTCTAAGATGTAATCTGAGTCTGTGATGAGGGATAATAGCCTGCATTCATCACGTGTCCCAGGGAGCGCTTATCTAGAAAGTTTTGCCTTACAAAGTACGACTTAAATCTGCAACTGGCGGAGGGTGTATCAAGCATTACGTTGGACTAAGACTGATTTCAATCCAACCATTGATCCAGGCTAAAGTCATGTGCCACTGGATTGCCAATTTCAGCGAGGAGTCCATAAGTAGGTATAAATTGTTCATGAGTGACCCGGTTGGAAAAAAAATAGCACAAGTGGAGACTGTCCACCACCACTGTCATCCTGACGGGGTCGTTACATGTTATACGGTATTCCTGTGAGGGTGGAGGCAATTTAGAGGTCACATAAGTAAAGCATGTGACCAGGAGATCATCCGTTTAAGTGGGAAAACGTGAGCTAGGAAAGTGAAAGAGTAATGTTCCCCCTTCCTGCAACAACATGCTGTGCAGATGACTTTTAGCGTTGAACCAAGTGTACACTTCACAATGTGAAGTTAGGATGATGCGAAAACCGAGTGATTTGTCAGGTGGATATATTAGGTGTACAAAAGTTTAGAAAAAGATTCAGATCATGAGCTCCATCATTTAGATCGTAATGAAAGTCCTTTATCTGAACCAGCAGTCTAAAGATAGAGGGTGTTGTATGTTTTACAGATTGGTAAAGCCCTTCGAGGCAAATTTGTGACTTTGGGCTGAATAAATAAAACTGAAAATAAAGAGAAATTAACTTAGTATAAGCTGTTACATCCATGTGAGTTTTTTAAGTTTAATCAGTGTTTGGGTTTCTTGGTAGAAGAGCTGATTATGTTTCGTAAAGCAAAGGCGTGGGCCAAATCAGACATGAGGCATGACTTAGCTCATAAATCTGTCGCTATCATCAACTACACCGCTAATGATAAGATAAACCCTGGCTCTGGTACTTACCCTGAGCTGGTAGGACCTGAGCTCATAGATGTTGGGGCCCTCTCGGGGTACAGGCTCGTTCCAGAAGCTGAACTCCAAGAGAAGCTGGTTCCTGCGAGACAACAGCATCTTACCCCGCTCCTTCCTGTACGCCGTGAACTCCTGCCAGTGGACGGACACCAATCGATAAGCTTTACTTGGACTGATGGCTCTCCGACTAAAGCGTTATACACAGGTGACACAAACAAGATGCTTGCGAAGGAGTCTTTACCTTGTTCTGTCTGAGCTTGTTCATCACCTCTGTTAGAGCGGGGTATCCACCTCTGTAACGCCACAGGTGAACTACAGAGAAAGCAAATATATTAAAAGCAGGATCATTAAATAATATAATTAAAATAAACATTACTCCAGGCCTCAGACTCTGTGTACTCGATTTTTCTGAAAGTGCTGCTACATCTTGATAATTAAAGATCGTTAGGGTTAGGAGGAAATTCACAAGAAGTGTTTGTTAGTCTGAACAGGTTATATCATTATTATGTTTCATGGATATCTGGCTTGGTGGATAAGTCTTGTTTGTGTTTTGTTCACTATCAAGCCAATAATTCTGTAATGAATCGTACTTCTGGTCAATAAATAATGCAATAATTCATGTAATATAACGTAATTGTGCAACAAGAATATGAGAAATACTGACCCTGGAAATCAGGAATGCTCATTTAGGGTGGAGCTATAGCTTCTACAGGTTTAAAAATACAACAACTTTTAACCGGATACATACATCATAAATTCCTAATAATCATACTTGCATGAGGACGGATATATAGTATAGCATGCCTGCTGATTTGAAAACAGTGCAGACCCCTGATCTGTTATACAGCAAATGTTAATACTAGTAATCCTACCAGCCTGGTCTTGTTCTCCATACCAGGTATTCCAGGTTCCCACTAGCTCACAGGGGTAGTACTTATCAGCATGGATGGAGGGCAAAACATCCTCACTGTGATGAATAAGAAAACAAATTCATTTCAGCTGGACACCTGGATCAAATACTGAAATACAGCACATAGATTATTAGTGCATTTGACACTGGATTCATATCTGCAGTCAAGTCCCCTGAAGAAGTTATTTTCCAACTACCAAATCTAAATAACAATCACATGTTTTCTGGTCATATGTTTTCTGTTTAATGTTGCGAGTCCCAAGTTAGTCCCTAACTACAAGCAAATGGCCTCCTGGCATCTTAGGTATGAGCAAGGTTGGTCGGACCACCTCACAGGAATAGACTGCTCCAGACTATTTTTACTCAATACTGCACAACGCTGTACTTAGGTTGTCCTGATCTCACACTACTACTGTTGACACTACATCTGCTGAACGAATTAACTGAATTAATGTTAATGAAAGTATACGTGATTTGACAATAATGTGAAATAACACTCACCAGAGTTTGTTGTATGCTTCCAGGCACTCTGGTTTCACATTGTGGACTGAAAAGAAAGTTTGTGTTTGAAAACAATCTCATCATTATTTTAGGCGTAAGGGTTTGTCGTGGTTTAAGTGTAAATATAGAGAAAGCAACTTACACTGAATTTTGTAGAGGTTACTCTCCTCATTTTTGGTCAGTAGGTTGGAGTGAGCATCTTTCCTTGGATCAACCTTCCTCACAAACAGTGATTTAAACCAGCTGTCCTCCCGGTTTCTGCTGCTTGATGTTGCAAACCCTCTGCAAACACAGACATGTCATGATGATCAACTGCATGGAGTTTGAGAAAGTCTCATTCCTTCTTTGTGTCTTTGCATGTGCAATTTATTTATTATGAATATGGTTACACTTTAATTTGAAAGCTGTTGTAGAACAATATTTTACAGTAAGCTAATCAAAATACAGACCGAGCTTGACATGTCCGCTCCTCTGAGGTACATAACACACACACAATGATAGTGATGTATATGAATTACTGCAGGCAACAGTATGTAAGAGTATGGCTCATATAAAGCACCTATCAGAGGGCAGACACATTCAACTTGGCAATAAAGATAAAGTATCAAATTGACCTTGAGCATTTGAGATGCTCACTGACAAAAGATGACAGAAACTTGTATTCTTTCACCTTCACCAGGAAACACGCGTAGCGTTAATCTGAAATACCCCGGAATAAATAATGTTAAAGTGCAGTTTCTGGTTTAAGTTAAAGCTTAAGGCCACTGAGGACTGGCTAGCAGTTAACGGGCTAGCTTCCCCAGGCTCATCGTAGCCACTTCAGAGACCTGCTGATAAAAAAACACACAACAGCCAACTACAGACAGCACACCCGTAAACACTGAGCCCTGCACACTGATGACCGCCCACCTGCTCCAGAGGACAAGCTGTCCGGCCGAGTGGGCCCTGCCCTTAGCCCGAGCCAAGCCTCCGCTGACTCTCTGAAGGACTCCAGTCGCCATCTTCAACTGTGCTAGTGTACACAGAGCAGAGGCTGGTCCCACCCCTGACCGCCAGGTGGTGCTGCTGCACCGCAGCGCTCTGATGACCTGTGCCCGTGTTTGTCAGAAAGGTAAAATGTTAGGCAGAAGTGAAAGGTGAAAAATTAAATACTACACTTTTACTCCTTCTCACAAACTTAATATTAGAAACTACTTATATATACAAATTAATAATTATAATAATAAACTATACACACACACACACACACAAACACACACACGCACACATATATATTAATAGGTCTTTCTTTTCTCTCATTTTGACATGAGTCATTTAATATTTTACATTCTTCAAAGTAGCCACCATTTATCTTGACAGTTTTGCACAATATTGGCATTATCTTGACCAGCATCATGAGGTAGTCACCTGGAATGCTTTTCAATTAACAGCTGCAAAGTTAATTAGTGGAATTACTAGCCTTCTTAATGTGTTTGAGACCATCAACTGTGTTGTGTTGGTAGTGTTGGTATATAGTAAATAGCCCTATTGGACAACTGCACTAATCTATATTATACTGGATCTCATGAGGACTGTCCCAGGGAAGGAAGACCTTACCTCTGCTGGAGAGGATAAATTCATTAGAGTTACCAGCCTCAGAAAACGCCAATTAACAGTGCCTCAGATTAGAGTCTAAAGTCCAGGTAGCAGACACATATCAACATCAGCTGTCCGGATGAGACTTCGTGAATCAGGCTTTCATGGTCAAATTGCAGCAAAGAAACCACTACTGAGGGAGAACAGAATTGCTTAGGCCAATAACAAAAAAATCCCACAAGGAAACCAAAAATGTCCTGTTGTTGTTTTCAAAAAACAAGAAAAATAATTAAATAAAATAGATAAGTAAA
The DNA here is from genome assembly GCF_002814215.2 of Seriola lalandi dorsalis. NCBI lineage: Eukaryota > Metazoa > Chordata > Actinopteri > Carangiformes > Carangidae > Seriola > Seriola lalandi. The sequence continues at coordinate 141,627 of NW_019523618.1, read as the reverse complement.
TAAACTGTAATGGTATTGAGACTTCTCACAGACCCTTAGCAGGAAAAGCACAGGTGTTACTAATATCATTAACGATAACTTTGTTCTATTTAAGTTCAACTGAACCAGCTAAATGGAATTCAGCCCTCTTTTTTTTTATTATTTACACCTGTGCTTTTCCTACTGTGATAAAACATTCAGAGAAATTGCCCTTGTTTTGTTTTCAAAGGTATGATGAGAGAACTCCTCAAACTTTCTTGTTGAGATGTCTCATATTATAAAGGAAAACATTTTGAGACTAATGTGAAGATTTATAATGTGTGTGGAATTGTTTAGTTGAGAGAATAATATTGAGATACTGTGACAGGTTAATTTTCTGACCTTAAGGCAGAATTCATCTCTATAATAACATTGATGAGGATGGAAAGATTTTGTTTTTTATTTAACTTGTCAAAGCAGGGGAAACACAGGTGTAACTAATAAAAATAATGATGGGTCTGTTTTATTTGTTTAAATCATAAAGCCAGGGCAATGAGCCAGCACAATATTGCAACCCTGGAGGTAGATCACCTGACTTTTATTACGGTTATTAATTACACCTGTGGTTTTCCTGCCTTGACATCATAATGTCTGCAGTGATTCAAGCCTATTGTTTCAGCCCTGTCAGAGGCTGGTCCCACACAGTGTTGTCTCTAAGTGTATGTCTGTAGTGCATCACATCCAACAATAAATTATCCTCAGCTGACATCTCTAGAAAAAGGTCTGGGTCTCTGACAGATGTAGGGCCCCCCTCGATATGAAGACAAGTGGGAATCCCTCCCTTCTGTTGGCCTTTATACAAAGTACAGTCCAATATAGATTAATATAACGTATCTATATAATACCTAAGTGGTATGAAACACTTCAAAATTAGAGAAAATGGTAAAATATAAAACAATAGTGACATAACCTGTGAATGACATCAAATATAAAACCATATATACAGCGAAACTACAATCACTAATTTGCAAACTTCAAGGTCATTTCTAGAAAAGTAGTGATAGCATCAGTAATGACATAAATGAGGAAAAAAGGTCTATAAAAACTTTTAACTCAAGGTGAAATGAAACTCAGGGTTCATGGCAGTCTAAAACCCAAACATGCTGCACCGTTCGAACAGGAGGGGGCACTACTATTCAATTCATGGCCTAAGCCCCTTGCAATTTTAGACCCCTAGACCACCGACATGACACAAACCTGACTGTAACTATACAATGATCATTTCTGGAACCAACAGAAAACAATGCAAAAGTGTGAAAAAAGATCAATGTTACCACATGCTCACGTCTAAGACATTACCTACCAGTGACTGGTAAAAGTAGCTGTTGTCAATAGTGCATAATAAATTGCAGATTGAAATGCATTTGCAGAACAGACGTACAGGTATGGATCCAACATATCGTTGAAAATAAGACCTGTGATTCCCAACCTTGTTGTCTATTGACCTCTTATATGAAATCTGTTTGTAGTTGTGTTTCAGATGTCTATGAGGTGTTCCACCAAAGAGAAACATTTACCCTATAAACCTCTCACATGTTTTCATTTCAATAACTGTTCAAATTGTCCAATATTTGACTAGAAATACAGATTAGAGAAAAGTCCAAAAACTGAAAACAGATTTGTGTATCAGAACTTTGTTTTTTCTTCTTTCCACTGCCATTAGTCATTTCATAACCTTTCAGATTTATCTTGTGACCCCTTGGAGGGGCTTGAGTGCTAGGTTGGAAACGCCTAAACTACCTAACCATATAAAGCAGTTAAAACTGGCTCCATTAATTAATTAGTAAATTATCAGGATACTTTAAGCATATTTAGCTGCCAATACTTTGACTTAAGTATTATTTTAAATGCAGGACTTTAACTTGTAAATGAGTATTTTTACAATGTTGTACTGGTACTTTTACTTCATTAAAAGATCTGAGTACTTCTTCCATTACTGCATCTAACAAAAGCCACTAAACTTGGCACATTTTCTTTACAAATTTGCCTCTTTTGCACAGTAACATAAGAAGATAATTCTTGTGGGGCATTTTATCCTTATTATTAAATACGGCTGAAAGTAATTGATGAAGTTAATTTTTGTGTGTTTTGAGGCCTCGGGGAAGAGCACATCAGGTCTGTGGGATCCAGTTGCACATGGATGATGGAGAGGGTGATGGGAATGCAACCATGGAGGAATTCGGTACAGTTGAAATTGATTACTTACCACCTACCCGCGACTACTTACCACCAAAGGAATTCAGAAACTATGGAGGGATTTGTTCTAAATCCAAAGACATGAATCACAAGGGAGTGTTTTCTTTGTGAAACGTTTTTGAATAACAGAATGGATATGTCTGGGAATTCAAAATATGATTGAATTCACTGAAATTTTGCTCTTTTCATAAGGAATATAATCAAGGTGGTTGATGTTGAGTAGGAAACATTTTAACACACTGCACATTTTTCTCATATTATTTGATTGTGTATTTCATTAAAACTTCAGCAACAGCCGTGAACTTCGGTGTTAATGTAATGTCCATTAGTGCTTGTCTGCTTTGGATATCAGCACACTACAGTTGCTATGATGTCATTATTAACCCGAATGACCTGATCTGTATTTTTAATGAACTTAGTTGGATGTGGAATATTTTCACAATGGGCCCTGTTTTTTTTAATGGAATAAGTGAGGCCAGTTTTTTACATAGAGCAGCTATACATTTACTGTACTTCATTACTGGTATAATGTATGTATACTGTATGTATGTATGTATGTATTTTGTGGAGCCTTATCAAGCCTTTTTTTTAACATCAGAGACAGGAAATCTCTCATTTATAATTCTTGCAGAAGTCAGTGGTGTTTTTTTCTTTTAAATGAGGATCTTACAGTAAGTTCACATCTTCATCTGGAAGCATCTTCTGTCATAATTTGCCAGTTATCTTACCATCACTGTCATCACTGTCATCACTGTCACCTTAAACCTTAAATTACTATAAAGACACCTTAAAAACCTGCCACTCATGAGCTGTTTTCCTGACTTCATGTTGACTTCAGTATTCTGAAATAGTTACAAACATTCCTAACTCAAGGTCCACCTACCAGCTTTTTGCAGTGCTTGTCTTCATCAGCAAATGGAGCTGTTATGACTTTATCTACAGCAATTGTAGGACCTCTTGTCTATGTTGGCTTAAAAGTGAGGCATGAAAGCTCATTCTTGAACTTTGAAATAGTCGTTTGCCAAAACAAACCCAACTCAAGGTGTACTTTGTAGTTTTTTACAGAGCTCCCAACTGTATCACACAAAAAAGTTTCCATTTCCGAAAAAACTGAGCAACCTTCAGACCATGTGATACTGTTGAAAGCTTTCATGAAGGACTCCATTTCCAAAGTCAAGAATGAACTTTTATGTTTAATTCAAATCTAACTATATGGGGTTCAAAAGTCTAAGTCCTGGTTTGGTGCTTCCCTGCAGCTCTAAAATCAATTACAATATACTCAGATTTCACTTTTGGATACTATGAATTTCTCTAAACCAAGGCTTTGAGAGGAACAGCTGTGAAAACAGCTGATATGAATCCTCCTCTAATGCACCAGAAAACCATGGATGCCATTTATCAGAGAGTTTAGAAATATATAAAAAAAAAGTTCTTTGCTTAACTCTCTTGAACCCACATGGCTAAATCCCTCAACCCAGCCCCTCGTATACAGTATGTCCTGGGTGGATCTTCAGCAAATTGAATATCTTCTAGCCAAATTATCTAACCGGCTGTCTTTGCAGTTTCCCTCTCCCTCCTCTTATTATCTTTGGCTTTATTATGGACATGCTTGCTGTTAAAAGCTCTCCAAGAAATGCTGTTGAACTTGTGAGAAAATGCTTAGGACATATTGTTTTTGGTCTTCAATCCTTATCTTGTCTAGGTACTGCAGTGAGTAAATGCAGCACTGCTGCACACAGTGGCACTAAAACATTTAAAATGTTTGATGTTTAGTAGATTAATATCCTGGAATAAGTCTGTGTTTATATTTCAATAAAATAATATAGATAAGGAAATGACCATTTTCCAAGAATGACCAGAGTGTGCCCAATCTTAAATATTCTGGACCGATAAATTGATGATTGATAGACCAGGGTGACTCAGGCTCAAAACAGAAATGGACAGAAAGCTCTTTCAAAGTTGCATATTGTGCTGTACAGTATATGTGAAGAATTTAGTGGGGCTTTAATGCATTTGAAATAAAAAATTATTATATTTTTTGTTTTTTGATTTCATATTGTGTGATAAGCATTAGTGTGATTGTTGCTGTAATTGAAAATTAAATACACTGACCTACACTGTGTAATGAAAAGGGCTAAATGCAAATGACCTTGCAATTGCAACTTTAACTCTCCTCATGTAAATAAATTTTAAAGCAACAAAGAAGAGTTATTTTGTGTCCAGGATTTTGAAAACACTTTATATAGATTCCCACTGGTTATGAACAACAGAATATTACAGCTGCTGTGCAACTGCCCTATTGGCCAGCTATTTCACAGCCATGCAACTCACTGAAAGACTGATGATATTATTTACACAACCTAATAACTGAGGAAAAGAGCCATTACTTATGAAGGCAGAGTCAGAGTAGGTGACATAAATGAAAACTTAAGTGGAGCCACACAAGGGCAAGTCCTACCCCAAAGCACAGAGTGTTGACACTTGAAATTATACAAAATAGGTGCAAAGTGAAATCACTTGCTGGCATTGTCGAAATCCACTTCTCTATGGCAAATTACTTTTTACAATTTAAAAATGTGTCCTGCCCTGTTAGGTTCAAAGTCATGTTGATTAATTTCTACAAAAAAAACACATAAAACATACTATAACTTATAATATTTATCACCAGTATATTTATCAATAATATACTGAGGGTACATCTGAGATTTAACCTTTGTATTTGGCGGTGGAGCCTCCTCTGTCTGCAGTCTCTGGCTTGTGTGATGTGTTTTATCAAGCTGATCCCTCGATCAGCGTTTGAGAATGGACAGAATGGGGTCCTGGGAAATAAAGGCATCCTGTGTACTTAATGTGGTATTTCATGACGTCGGACTCTGTCTATTATTTCTCTCTCAGCTGCTGCAGCATTGCGCTCCCTCTCTATACAATAATACTCAGACATAAGGTCAGACGTGTGAATGAAAAATTAAGTGGGCAGTGCTCAGGGCCAAGAGTAAGATTTTTAAGAGGGCGAGAGCAGCCTTCTTGAGCCAGGTCTTCTTTCACCTATGAGGTGTTTCTCTGGAAGCAATTTAGCCTTTACATCACATCTTAAGACACACAGACATGTATACACAGATTACAGCAGTATTTTTATTATACATAACAGGGACCAAGGTCCATCTACTGATTTTAATTGTTGAAATTGAAATGGCAGAAAAAGAGCATGGTCTGTTTTCCCACTGCTAAACGGTGGGCATATGTGAGAGAACGCGATTTTCGGGATTTGATGGATGAATGGCAGGCCTAAATATTTTCTCTCCTTTGTCCTGATGTGGTATTTCAGACCATATGTTTTCTCATGATTTTCTTGGGAAAGGTTGACAGTTTACTATAATTAAATCAATCATTATATCAACCGGCCCATTGCAATTGGAAAAACAAAACTAGTATCTGTTCAGGCATATATGTTTCTTGCCAAAACAAAGGCACGCAAATGCTTTATATTCTTTCAAAGAATATTATAAATGGACTATATCACAATAAAATACAATGATATGTAAAATATTTCTCACAGTTGAGCATCCTGGATTCTTTCCTCACAGAAAAATGTGCCATTAATCTGCAGCTATATCTGCTGTCATATCTGTAGAGTCATTCATTCATTTTCCATATTTTTCTTTTTTCCTCTTCAGGGTCACAGGGGGCTGAAGCCTATTACTTTTATTACAGCAATGACCTCATAGCCCCATGTGGATGAGTGAAGTTCTATCTATCTGAACAAATAACTTATCTGGAAACGGTTGGTTATGCATATGGATGGCTCATCATGTGATATTGATGCTTTTTCAGTTATTGAACTTCACTTTTACTACTTCCAACATTTTAACAGTTATAGAGATTTTTTTTTTAAATTCGCTCTTTTCAGAGGGATTAGAGTTGGCTAAACTGTCTGAGATATATAAATTGATGAATACGTTTCATAGAAGCTGTCACATAAAGTCTAGTATAAAAGCTAATGTCACACAAATGCATCATTTTCTTTTTGAAAGATAAATACAAGCCTGTGCTGAAAGCCTCTTTCCTGCATCTTGCTGCTCTCTGCCTGGACATCTTCGCCTTTCACCTTCCTGGCTGAGGAGGTTCAACATATCTTCAACATATTTACCATCAACTTACAATAGCTGGGAGTCAAAAATACATGACGTCAGATCCGTTATGGGACAGATCATTCCACTTCAGTATCATTCTAATTGATATCTATTTTTAGCTTTAACTGGGCAAGCTTGCTTGTCCTGCCACTGATTTACATTTACTCATTTGGCAGATGCTTTTATCCAAAGCGACTTTTGTGCTGTAAGCCACAGGGGAGTCTGTGGAAGTTTGGAAATGTCTTCAAAACAGTAGTAAGTTTGTCTGTTTTGTGAACCCGGTGGTTAGCTACGGAGGAGGAACAAACTGGGGCTAGCACCTGCAATCATGGCTAACGGTAGAAAATGGTTAACCCCATTTGAACAGTACAAAAGAACCAGCAAATTAGTTGCAGCTGTGTCTAAAATTGTTTAAAAAATGGCTCCACCTCAGCCAACTACAAGAGTTAAATACTAAACATTAATGCATTTACTGGAAGGCTAATATTAATAATTGTATATTCATAAACATCTTCATAAACATCATCAGACTGCACACACGTCATACTATTTTTGGTATTCATCACTAAAGATGAGGTTAGGGCGAGGTAACAGTCAAAAGTATGAATTTCGAGGTACAATGATAGTCCGTTTTATCTCACCAAACTCCACAGCAGTACAACTTGGACCTGCAGCAGTAAAGGTCAGACATGAGCGCTCCCTGTATGGATGACTTTGGCAGCTACTTTTGAGGTAAGAGACCCCATGCTTAATCGTATGCCGCACAGATATGATGTTGCATTAGGGTTGCACTTGCACTTTGAAACTGGAAGTAGCAAACTTTTTATTTTCTTCATTTTTGATTTCTGCACATTCATGCTGTCAAAGAAAACATGGCACTCTGTGTTTCCTTTGGCTGTTAACAAGCACCAGAAACCAAAGAAGAGCAAATCTGGCTCATGGAAGTGAACTTCCTACAGAGCTCTGTAGAAATTATGGCTTCTGAAAATAGCTATCTTGTTTAATTAGGTTTTTTGCAGGAAAAGCCCAATAAAGTTTTTTTTTTTGCAAGGATATTAATAGAATTTGATGGAAAAATCATGCAGAAATTTATATTATTATTATTATGACTGATGTTAATACTAAAATTGAATTGCACCTTTTACAAACAGGAACACCAGTAATATGTAATAAAAAAATTCACATAAAAATTGAGTCAATGAATCTGAGAAATTTTTCATCTTTGCAATAAAAGGCAGGCGCATGGCATTACGAATGTTGGAAAATATTCCAAGATCATCCTGTTAGTTATTAAACTGGCCATATTTCTTTAGAAATCCAAACATTCTGATGCCAGAAACAAGCACAGTATCAACTTTTGCATCCTTTGACCATCCTTCGTCTTATACCTGTGAAGAGAACAACCCTTGGTGTGTGTGTAATGAGCGGCGTCACTGATGCCACATCCAGGTGTTGAATCCACAATTAGGGCATTGAAAGTTGACTATATGAACAGAAAACCCTCTAATACATCCTCCTTTATTTTAGTATTGCCATGAAGTGATGGTTTATAGTTAACCGTTATTGGACCCCAGAGGATGCATAATGCCAGAATCTTGAGAGCTTCTAGTTTCTATAGACTCCGTTCATCATTGCTGAGATAGTGGGTGACATGCAACAGAACGTGACAGTCGTGGGAAGGTAGACATTGAGTAAAGGGTTCAAAGAATTGATTGCAATTGTAGGAATTAGAAATATACAAAAGACTTACCTGTTTTTCACACAGGTATCTGCAAGGCAGTGATAGAAAATGGATTAGCAAGAAGAGTCTTAACAATATTTATGATTTTGTCATTCAATATTATTTCCAGGTAAATTAAGATTTCCTGTTTTTTTAGGACCTTCCATCCTGTGATGCTATTGTCAACTTTTGTGTGTGAAGCTGACATGACAAAAAGTTTTGTCATGTCAAAAGTTTTCTTTAAGACCAGTTTTCTTTACCAAGCAAACCCTGAGTGTGTTATTCTTATTTTAACAGAGAGTTATTACTAGCATTTATGATTAGCTTTTTAGACAACTTTAATACGAACAACTTAGTCAGACAGGTTACATTGACTGTGCAAATATTGAACCACAGTGGTTCAGTAAAACAGCTGAAGTTAAACCATCGCTGTCTCTGTTGTTGTCATCCTGACATGTTTCTGATCTGTGTTCTCCTGTAGTTATAATCTTTCTTAACTCAAATGCAGCATCAGACATGCTCTAAACAGATGGCATGCTGGGTGGTTCTTGTAGCCTAACTGCAAGATAAGGTGTTGGGTGATAGGATGCACATATAAACAGGCAGGCAGAGTGATAAATGTAGAAGTGCAGTAGGAGTGCTATATTGATACTTGATGATACTGACATTTCTACTGGAGTGGAAAATTTCAGGTTAAGAATTGACTGTTGTGAGACACGGCTTCTAATGACAGCTAGAAATCAAAACTAATATGGTAATGGTAATTGTTCTGAATGTTACTTACAGTTTTTTTGTCCATATTTATAAGTATTTATTTAAAAGCAATTTATATTGAAGGCACGTGCAATATACACTGTGCTATCAAAAACTGTAAGACAGATGTGTTGCCACAGGTGCTTAATAGAGGCTTCACTTATACTGACGATACTTACAAAATTATTTTTGTATGATTAAAAATCCCAGTATTACCGAGCCAGTGTCTGTTAAAATATTCTGATTTGATTTTTTTTTTTTTTAATCCAAGATGAAAAAGCTAAGGACAGAAAATGAGGTTAATGTTCGAGTAATATTCCAGCTGCAAAATAGTTGAATGATCTTTTGTGAATTCCATGTGTAATGGCACTGGATCAATATCTCTTGAGAGGACCACAGTTTTGTACCATATGTGAGCATGGATGACAATAACAGGTAGATCATAGAGTGCGTGACGTTAAAAGGAGAAAACCAACCTGCATCTTTAACTTAACCCTCAATCAACACAGTGTAAAACTGGTTTCATGTGGCAGAATATGCAGCTGTGCTTCACCCTAATGTGTGAAATAAGCATAAGAATACTGTCAATCATTCCATGCAGTGAGAAATGCCACTTTACATTAGGTCTTATAAAACTAGTTAGTGTGTAGTCAACAGTAACATGAATTTATATGTTATACCAGTCTTTGTTTGAAATCTGCCTGAAAGAGTTATTGTAAGAAACTGAATATGTTTTCGCCAGTTAAACTACACGTAATGCATATTGTTTGTGTGCTGTTTCTTTTAAATTTTTTATAATAGTATGTATATGTATGTCATTTTTTAGATTGTTCACAGGTGAGTCTCAGGAAACATGCTGAGACGCCTCATGCTTAGCTCCTAGTTCCTTATTGTTATTACCATCGATATTTATCAAAGTTTTATAAGACACCATGTTACCTTTCACTCAGCCAAATGTTTGCAGTGTTAGGTCACATGCAGTAGGCTGTTCAAAAGCACGGAGCCAGACTGCACATCTGAATTTTATTACCACGAAACACTGTTTCCATGAATGAAATTGAGATGTATAGAGTGGTATGTTAAGTTGAATTTTTTTAATAAAAACAAGGTAGATGAGTATCCGGGGTGCTTCAGAGGAATGACAAAATTTGATTCACACAATACAAATAACAAGGAATTCACAAATATATTTTGTTATTTCAACTTTTAGTAGTGATAGTGACGACACACTGTTGTTCTCAAAAGATGTCAAAGATCATTCTCGATTCAAACAAGTGTATTGGCAAAGATACAAGAGTGCAAAACATGTCACTAATGCATTAGATATAAGGATGTTGTAAGAAGTTCCATTCATTGTAGAAGATAACAACAGATGGTTTTACTTGAAGGGGAAATCCTGTAAGGTTTATTTTTCTATGGCTTTTGCTTGTTCAATTATATTCTCATGGTGGTTGGTGTTTATTATGCAGATACACGCATCTCCAAACCGGCAGGGTGTTCCAGTCAGATTATAGAAGTTCCTCCAAAAGAGACGGTGCCGTCAATATCATGGAAAGATATTCTGACAGAATGTGGCAAACATTGCTTCCATATGAGAATAATTTCCTGCTTATGTTCAAAGTCAACAGCGTCAGAAAGGAAAAATGCCCTGAAAAGTCAATGAAGCATGTTTTCCTTTTCTTTTGGTGGAGCCTAGATTGATAGATATGTGTCAAATTAAGGCCTCTGATTGTAACTCGGTAAGACAAACTTTATGACATGATATTAACTTCTTTATGAGATGCACCGATTTCACAGGAATCGAGCTCAAGAGAAACTGGAAACGGTGTCGGATGACTACAGTGTTTAGAGCTGCTCTAGTCTGTGCTTACATTTTACCTCATGTTTACCACAGAATAATCGATAAAATGTGACGTGTATGTCCAAGAGCCTATGACCTGATCAGAGGTTTTTAACTGTAAACCCGCAGATTACACTTGGCATGCATTAACAGCGGTGCTACAACACTAGCTTTGTTACATCCACAAGTGCTGTACAAGTATTCTATAAAATCTCAAATTAACTCATTGTTCAAGTAACGTTTATTTATATTTTTTTCTAACAATTTTGAACAGTAATTCCGTGTTAATGTATACTGGAAAAGATAAAACATTGCTGATGATCTGCAGCATGTGTGAAATTTCTCCAGCATTTGGCCTGCACCATAAATCAACAAAGCTAATACTTGGAAAAGGTCAGTGAAGTGGGATTTTAGCTTTTTATGGCCGAAGTTGGGGAAATGATCACTCCAGATCTTAGTCCTGGAAGCTGCACCTCTTCAGTTTGTAACTTTTGTTTCCAAACTGAAATTTATTGCGGAAAAAAGGTTAAACCAAAAGGTTAGAAGCACAGTTTTGTCTTCCTGGATTGTACATACTCCCAAGGCATGATGAATTGTGGCACTTACCTAGGCAATGTTTTCTAGTGAAGTCGGTGTTAGACTCTTCTCACTAACATATTGACATATGGCTCCAAACTGCAGGGTACTTACATTGACAATTTTAAGAAGTCTATGTGATGACTTTGTTCTATGTTATAAGAAAAGTTATTTGATCCTCAGTCTCCTGACCTATCACTAGGTCATAGGGTATGTGTCGTGTGGCAGTGTGCACATGTTGGGCTGGAATACTATCTGTCTGTAATCTTACCAAGTCTTTCCACTACTGCAATCATGAGTACAACCTTGCAGTCAGGTTTGTCAACACATAACATTCTTTAGCAATACTGTTGCTGGATGTTATTTGACCATGTATTGGGCATTAGACACTGCCAACCCAGCTTTGATGTTTCCAATGCAATTTGAACATCTGAAAGGCCAAACACTCAAACAGATGTAATCATTTGGTGCACTGTGTGCCAACACGACCTTAAAATTAAAGAGGATTGATTCAGTCTTTTGTATTTTGATGCTACCCAGATGGGAATCATTTTAGTATTCAGTGGAAAACCCAGTTTGACATGAGCATGTTTGTCTGTTTTGCCATAAACATGATTAATGGGGTTTTGTGTGTGTGGGGTATCATTAAGGTTAGATCAAGCTTTATTATTGGTATCAACATTTATTTTCATGACATCTAGTTTTGTCCAGCAAACACAAATTGTCATTCAGCTGATGGTTTTATTGTAAACATTTATATTTTCTGGAAATTGTTTTATTTGTTTTACATGTATTTAATCCACTTTAGCTCCTTTTCATGGTTGAAATGAAGTCAAAGCTGTAGTCAGTCAATGGCATGTTGTATTGAAGATTGATTGCTATTTTGTATTTTCTAGAGAACATTATATTTTCTAAAAGCATCAATGTGCATTACACTTGACACTTTGTTTTAATTTTGGCTTTGTCCATATATCTTATACTGAAAGAGGCAGTGCCCATCTACATTATGTAAATACACTTTACACTTGCTCAGATAGGTTAATTGTTTCCTCTTGAACTGATAACCCGAGGCTGAGTTCACATATCTTCATCTTGCATTTGGGAATTTTGAATTGATGGTAAGCTGCAGATGATCTGTGTAATTGAAATGTACACTTGGCATTTACCATAGAGCAAAATCAAGTCTTCCCACACTATTACAGCTGAACCAACAACCCCAGGCCATGGCAGGCTATTGGGAAGATCATCAATTTATATAGCAGAGAAGCAGTTGAAACTTCCTCCACATGTATCAAAGCAGGGGAGTAGCTGATGGACTGTATGACCCCTGTACACTTTATGTGCTTCATGTGGAATTATAGTTTTCTTAGACCTGTTATTCAGGGAAAAATAAAAAAACAATGAGATATCCACCTTAAGAAAAATGTGGCACCACTCGTGATTTATAGCAAAGAAGTGAGAGGAGTGCAGCTTTTGTACAGTCCCATTGTGAATTTGTGGCAGTGACATATAACATGGGAAGTTTATTAAATTGTGATCTCATATTTTTGGCTCTGTAGGTCATCGGCTGCCTTAATGTTATCCCTGGAAAACGGCGTGGCAGACATAAAGTGACATTAGTTATCATTAGCACCTGCAATATTACAAAGTATTTTTCATATTATTAAACACTGAATTATGAAGCAAAGCTGCTAGGGCAATCTTTTCTAAAGTGCTAGAGTATTATCATCTAAAACTGCTAGATATATTATATGTGTGGTTGCACTTCTATGTCAAAAAAATACAATTATTCAGGTGATAATACATCATATATCCAGGTGTTAATCTGTATTATGATGATAAAGTTTAATTATGCAGGTGTTCAGAAGTGCTTCACCTTCAGCACTTTAACCAGGACACTGTGGTGACTGTGTTAAGGTAAAGATAATAGTACAAACAGTGAAAGTTGTAAAGTATAAATCTACTTAGCCAATGGTGGAGTCAAATCCATTTAAGATGAAGAATTACCACCAAAAAACTATTTAGAATATTCTTTAGTACTTTGTACTGAAGTGGCCTTGCATATAGAAGTATCAAACTCAACTGTACATAGACTTGATGGCGTCCCTTAAGCTCACTTCATTGTTTTTAATTCAGTTTGAATGAATAGTTTTGGCAGATTGGACAATAGTATTTATTATTCAATCATATCTCAGTTTCAGTGAAACATAACAACACTGTTAAACACCACACAGTTTGCAGTTGTCTCATCCATATGATTACATTGAACTGTTCCTGCTCAAAAGAACATTTCAATCATAATTATATAACAAAATACATAACTGTATTTACGTTGAGTAATATTTAAAAAATAACAGTAGTTTATGTGTTGTGTGCCACTCGTTTTTCCAGCACCTGATGTCTGATGTTTTAAAGGTGATCCAAGAGCTGTGGCACGAACAGAACCTGAAAGTTTTCCATCTGATGATGTAAAGACAGAAAACAGGTGGTAAAAATTACACTGCAGACTTTCCAGCTGTACTGTTGTTTCCCACCATGTTCATTGTGTTGACAGAGCAATGACAGATTATGGTTCTGACCGACAAACTTTAACACGGCAACATTTTTCTCTCTAGTGGTGGTTCTGTAATCAGGTAGGATGGTTTTACAGACACATTTTTTATCTTTTCTGTCACTAACTGTAACTCCTAACGGCAAATTTTAACACCTGTGAACTTTGCAAGGATGGTTGAAAAAGCAACAAATAAGTAAGCTTGTAGTTAAAGTGACAATGAGTTTATGTTGCTCACTCTGAGCTTTAATCTGAGTTGAACTCTTTTGACCCAATTTTGGAGCCAGAAAATATTGATACAAGTTAACATGAACTTAAGTAAATACACAACTCATAGATATCAATAGACACATGCTATTTACTCAACAAATGCACAGCATGTACAGCAGCCATATTCACTACTTTTTCTGGTCTGATGCAAATAAGCCAACACTATCAAATACCCTTAAGGCTGAAATGCTCAGTCAGGCATTTGACAAAGATGTTCCTACCTTCACACTCATCGTATTTTCCAAACGGTAAAATATCCTACCTATTTAAAAGCTGTTTTAAATGTTTGGCAGTTTATGCTTTTTGTCATGGTTGCCATGACGGACAATTTATGTGAGTTTGGTCATTTCCTGTTTTATTTTGTAGTTGGTTTCCTTTTGTGTCTCTTGACAATTTGACTTCCTGTATTTTTCCTGTTTCCCTCCTTGTTGATTGTCTGCCCCGCCCTAATGTGTTTCACCTGTGTTCAATCACCCTCGCCTCCCTTGTGTCTATTTAGTCTCTGTGCTCCCATTCGTCAGTTGTTGTCCCCTGTGATACCTGTTCAAGTTACCCGTGCTTCTGCTTCCTGTTCATGGTCCTTGTGTTACCTTGTATTTTTGTGAGTAAAATTATATCTTTATCCACCTACTCCCTTGTGTTTGGTCTGCATTTGGGTCCAGCCTTACCACAGACCGTGAAACTTTAACATCAAAGATGTCTCTGGGCTTACAGTCACCATGTGTCTGCATCAGTGCGATTTTACAAATTCCAAGCGTAAGTCACTCTGCCAGCATGGTGACAGACAGGATACACTGCAGCACGGCTAAATGCTTATCACTTTATTGTTTTTACTGTGTTTAGCTTTCCCAGGGTTCCTTAATTCTATTGAGAGTGATTAATTAACTTCTAAACCAGGGGTCATGTGAAATGACTTGCTGCCTGTCACCTTGTGTTTTCTTTCTCATTCATCTGGAGTCAAGCAAAATTGTTTTATTTGATATTCATATAGAATGAAATTGTAATGATATATAATATCAGCACGTAAGAATGTAGCTCCAGAGATGTATCGGTGGGGTAAAAATATCAGTCTGACTGAGCAGTGGTCACATTACTGCAGATTAAATTGGGGAATTCAGGTGCTGTTTTTCTTTTCAGCCATTAATGTGTCTGTTTTTCTTTGACTTATGTTTGTGTTTTTTTTTTTTTTGTTTTTTGTTAAACAAATATTTGTACAAGTTTTGACAGTGGAAAAGTTTAAGGTACCCATTTAACCTCAAACCCCCTTTTTTTTTTAAATCCTTCTTTTTAAAACCCTTCAAAAAGAAGGGAGGACGTCCCTGTCATTTGAATGAATCTTGCTACTCTACCTGCCTAAAAATATAAAAGAAATCCTTAGGAACTATTCTATATTTCTTTTTTACTTGTACACCACACAGTGTGATAAATACTGTGAGTGAGTATTTGACCAAAAATATATATAAATGCAAGAAGGAAACTATGGTTTGAGTCATTATACTGAGATCAATGGCTCCCTTGATTTGTTTTTTTTTTTTTTTTACAGCTCTGGCTGCTGGAGATTCATCTTGGAATATAGACCAAAAGATTTTCAAGTACCATACCACATCAGCCCATTGTAGACATCTGCATGCAGATAACTAATCTTAATTCAAAAAAATAATTTGCGGTCCAAATGATTTGAACTGCCAAGTCTATGCTCGCTTTGAAATCAAAAGTCTAGTCGTTGCTATGAAAGCATGACAATGAAAACAAAATACATCACCTCTATGATCGTCTCCCTGTTTCAGGTTAGCAGTATGTCAGCACTGTCTTACATTCTTGGTCTGCTTGTGTTTGTCCCTGACAAATTTTTGGCAAATTTGGGTAATTCACTGTTACTGATCTCAGAGCCCTTTGGCTGCCTCTTATGTTGAGGTTTTTTTTAATTGCATTTATCTAGCTATTTTTAACATTATTTAAGTTATTGGCAGACAGTAGTTAATGTGAAATATTAGAAGTGTATTACTCTGGTTGAACTTTGTCCCTGTTCTGTATATAAGGGTTGTCACATTGTTTTTAGTACAAGCAATGGGCCACAAAACTCCTTGTTGGATCCTTATACCTGACGTACATATAAATGTGGCCAACCTCTAAACCTTTGCAGACTGGACAGCCATCTTAATATTTGTGTAAAATAAGCTGTTTCATATGTTTTCTCTTGAGCTCTGGACTCTATTTAATATTTATATGGAACATATGAAGGACCAAATTTTACTACACTGATACGGTGTACTGGATTTGTTTTTCACCAGGGCTGATATACTTCTTATACACAGTTCATTCTGAGGGACATCAGCTGTAAAGTAGCATGAATCTCAGCCTCTGTAACAACAAATAATGTTTACATATCCTACACAACTGTTGCTGATTGGGTACAAAGTAAAGTACTTTTAGCCTCCTGCATGCACAGGAACTAGTTTGGGAACACTGGTGTGCATCTCTGCTTGATTGTTGGCAAGGGAGTGTATCGGTTTGAATTTATTTTTGATCCATAACTCATTCTGCTCAGGGTACCAATAAACTGCAGTGTTGGCAGCTCCAAAATCCAGTCTTGTTTCAGGAAGGTAATTGATTTAGCTGCAGTTCTAGGATCACAGGTGGTGTTGCGAGTTCAAAACAGAATTTGAGGCACACGTATTATACCATTTTCATTTATTCCTCTAAGACCTTACTCAAAGAAAGGACGACATCTTTGTCTTTTTGAATAAATCCACCATGGCAGCATCTTTGCTTCTCCTGAAGTGAGGTCAGGTGGCTCGTGCTTGGTCAGATTCTCCATGGCACAATAGGGAGGCAGAATATTTATAGCTTTTTCCCTGTAGTGCCACTAGGTGTATAAAAGCCTCTGGGCCTCATAAATTCTCTGGTCTCATGTTTTTCTGTGTGCAGCATGGCACTGTAAGGAGTAGGCGATGAAGAGTAAATTGCTTGATTTTTGCTTTGTCCTTTTAGGGCCAGTGACGGCTATCGCCACTGTACTCTTCATGTACCTGACAGACATACAATACATCTACTGTTAATGTATAAATGGGGGAAGCTTAAGCATGTTTCAATGACTAATTAGCAGAAAAGGTACAGAGCTGAGTAGTGTTGTAGCACTGAGTTTTATTAGATGCTAAAAAAACATGCATGTTGGAGATACAGTCATCCTCATTCAGCATCTCCCTACCTGGTGATAGATGCTATAGGCACGTTGTAATCATGAAGCATTGTACATTTAGATTACATCCCATATCTAAAAGTGCAGAACTCTGTCCTGCACTTGCATGTAAGGTATATCTAAGGACGTTGTGTGCAAATCAGATATACTGACAAGAGATCAAGCATTTTGAATTTATTTGAATAGCACTTTTTTTATCAGAAGATTCTTTTGTAATGGCCAGAATTTCTGCTTAAAAGTATTTTCAGCAAGTTGAAAATATATTAACCTCCAACAGTATGTTATGGGTAAAACTGTAGAAGTTTTCGCATATGTTGCTCCACTTCCATCACTGAAAACCAGGAGCAAAATGTCTTGCTTGTCAGTCAGCAGGTGCTCGGTCTTCTTTTAAAATATGATTACTCTATAAATGTCCATCATCTGATATGGTTTTCTCACATTTCACGGAGAAACATTGGGATGCCACAGGACTGACAGTTTTGCACCCTCATAAAGGTTGATAGTTTTACCGTGTGCTTTATTTTGATTTTTGAAAGTGAAACCACATTGTTCGTTATACAGCAGTCAGCCCTTAGATGTCTTAGTGACCATATCAAACCAGCAATGGTCTTGTTCTATGTCCATGTTCAGTTTGCAGTTGTTGCTTTGGTTGATTTTTGCTGTTGGTATGAATTCATCGACGTCACATACTGCTCCCTGGTCATGGTGTCTGTTAGGAGAGTGGGACATTTGGGGATACTGTGAATATTGGTGGCCAGCGAGAGATAAAAAGAAGCAGCCGGTGACACTATCTGTTTCCAAAGAGCCATGTCTCTTCACTGATGCAGTTAGTTTTCCTAAACCTAAGACATGTTCGGTTTAAAGGTACAAGTTACGTGATTGTGCTTTTAGATACAAATACTAGGGGCACAAACACTGGCCAGTAAGAAAGTAAACATAATAGTAACTCTATAGGGTTCTGCCACAGAAACAAGTTTTATACTCCAAAATGTAGAATTCTGCTGTGCCTTTGTCTTCCTTTTGTTCACTCTCTCTTACACTGCATCACCAAAGTAATAAATTATGACTGAAAACTCATGGTGTTTACACCATCTTTCCCGCTATTACAATTTCATCATTCGGACTGTTTAAACTAAACCAAATGTTGGGATGCTAGCTTTGAGACAGTCATCCAAAGTACAAGTACTTAGTTCTATTTCTGTAACACACATGCAAACAAAATTCTAACATTTTTGTAAGTTTATAAGATAAAAGGTAAGGGATCCATCCAGAAATGCTGTAGTATTCTTGAAGATGTAACCAGACACTTGATGGGGAATCAGGGATTCTCAGGGTTGCCAAGGCTCATCAAACATTTAACCTCCATACCAAGAGTTTGATCTAACAAAGGGTCCATTAGGCGAAAGTTTGACCAAAAGCATTTCTGTGTTATTTTCCTGTCAAAGTCTGTGGAAAATCTGTGCTGGGCTTTTACTGCTTTCTCTCAGTAACACAGTTTGTCCTGCCTGTCATAACTCTTGACAAGCCGGTCATTCTGTTCTGATGATTTATGAGCCAGTGACACAAAATCTTGACAAATCAGTTCTTTGCTGTTTTGTTTTTATTTTGTCTATTTTGGCAGACAGCTTTATTGAGCTTTGAAATGATATCACACTGACATTTGATTCCACATCTCTTGAGGTTATAATGGCCAACTTTAGAGTAACTTACTTTGTGATTGAGTTTAAAGTGGAGTCACCCAATGGCTGACAGGATGTAGAGTGGCTTTAGAATTTCAATGTATATTTCATATTTCCAGGCTGGTTTATTATCTTACCACATGAGTAATTAGCAGTTATTGCATTTTACAACATACACACATAGTATATCATGAAACTCATGGAGCTGTTCTATTTGTTAACATCTATGGCATTTTAATTGATTTCTTATGATCATATTAATAACAAAACCAAGCAGTTTATGTTAGACAGGCTGTATTTCTCCTTTGCTATAAATACTGGTGGTTGAGCCAGCAGGCTGTTATAAGGGTGTGCACTGATCATGCACCATGTGCAGTCATCTGTCAGCCAACAATCCTTCATTCTGTCTGAAGCTTTCACTGCCTCTCAGACCTGAGCGGTCCTGACAGATCAAACCGCAGAGACTGAGGGCGCTGATTAGAGCAGACGAAAAGCAGAACTGTACCCGTGATAACACGAGTATGGGAGAAGGCATGGCAGGAGCAGCAAAGCAAGCCAAAAAAAATGAAGTCAATGAGCCTGACAAAGTGGACCATACCAGTAGACAATGAGCCATGATTAAAATTCTTTAAGAACCTGTTCACTGAAAGCCTTGAGATGCTGTTGAGCTACTCTTGCCTCATGCACATAGGTGTATGGAGGATTTTCTGTGAGCCACGTTATATTAAAGGACAATACTGTGTATATACTATACATACTGTAATTAGATATAGTCATGACTACGGCTGCACCATAAATTTAAATATTATTGAAATTGCAATATGGCCAAGTGTAATATCCACATCGCAGGAGCTGCAGTGTTTCTGATAAAGGTAAAATGTGTCACAACATACATAAATGAAGCATTGTGGTGCTACAGACATGCCTCGGCCTTCACATCATATTCTCCAGATGATGGGGAATATGCTTGTTTGGTACGAAACCAAACAAAAATAACATAATTTTTAAAAATGAAATGCAAAAATGACCATTGCAACTGAAATTGTGACTCTTATTGCAATATTGGCCTAAATAATTACAATAAGCTCAAGTGCTCTGGACTTTGAGAATCACACTAGCTCGTGTGTGCAGGATATACAGTACATACATATTTACTTATTCCCTTTCACTGGTGCATGTTTTAGTCCAAATCATGAGTTTTATTTGTAATTAGCCATTTTGTCTTTGGTTTATTAATGAGGTTGTTCTTGAAAGAAATTTAAAATGGCTTATAAAGTGAAGCTTCAGATGGTTTGATATTATATTCTGCCATAGTCCAAAGTTGAATTGGAGACTTGTAATTACCCAAAGGTATTGTTGTATGTCTTTCTATCTGTTAATGCTGAGGTCAACTTGTGACCAGTTTGCAGTATTTACATGAACTTTTTCACTGTCAGTAAGCATTGTGCACAGAAACAGGCCATTTGATATCACAAAAAAATGTGTCCTTTGATCATATATGAAATGTAATTTGTGTGCTGTTTCTAATTCTGTCTTCTGTACCAAGCTCATCTTTACAATGGGGAAAACCATTTTGACTGTTGTCATCTTTCAGTGTTCAAAAAACAGCCTACACTGTCTTTTTGTTTGGGATTGTTGATTCCTGAATAGTTGTGCAGTTGCATTCTTTTATTACGTGCAATGAATTTTCTTTAAGGTTTATTTCACAACATGCCAGACAAGATTTTATTTTATCCATAATATGCCTGTCAGACAGTATTTGTTGAGCGAGGCATTGCCAGGAAATGAGTCAGCTGTGTTCCACCAGTGACTCTGAGACAAGCTATTAAGTGATTTACTGACCCTCTGGTAGATATTAAGTCAACATAAAATCCCCATGTTTTTAAGTCAAAATATGGCACTGTTCAGGCAACGTGAAGATCATGCAAGGTTCCTGTCCTAACCCTAACCCTCACCCTAAGGATGCACACAATTAACAAAGGTGAATGTTTTATGATCACCAGAGGCAACATATGGAGGCAAAGAGAGCACTTATGAAGTTTGAACTGAGTGTTGATCAACATATATCTTTCTAACTGATCAACAAATATCTGTTTAACTTTGAAAATGAAAACAGATGATACAGAAAAGACATACATTATAGATTTTATGAGTATGGATGTTAATCATTAGCATGACTGTCATGTGGTTTACAGAAGTGCATTAGCATGAAAAGTACAGGTCAAGGAGGTCGTTGTTATATTGAAAACTTCTGAGTTATCATTTTCAAAGACATTTTCTAAGAAAGTCTCCAGGATCGTCTATGCACAACAACTTGCTGTAGGTGACTCACATCAATAGCAAGTATACAGATGATATGTTTTATAGTAAATTAGTAGATGCACCAACGGATAAAGATTTTATGTCTGATGTATTACCATCCTTTATGACCCTCTATAAATTGTGATCACTTGCCACGACCTAATGCAGTCTCTCATCTTGTAGTCATGTGGTCTTCCTCTCGGTAATGTCTGGTACCTATGAAATAAACAAGAAGCAGCCACTCTCTGCCCCGCAGCTTTGTCTCTGCTCAGGTAGGAGGGCATGTGCAAGCTGTCATGCAGATGTAAGAGAACCCCGGAAAGTTCCTCTCCTTGTAGATAGATTTTGCATCTCTATCATTAGACTCCCCCCGAGCTCTAAAAGGTATTATGGTGCCAGGCTATTTGAACTCCACCCCTCTCTGTTGAGTCCATGCTTTCTCATATATATGCAACCTCAAAAGCAAAAAGGTAAATGGCAAATGAAAAGTGAAGTTACTGCAAAACAACATGAGCCTTACCTTAAACTGAGCCAGTTGCTGTTTCTGTTTTAAATCATAATAAGTCATAACTATTCTATACTGTAGTGGGAACCGCTACTTACCTAACACTGACCCTTTGCTCAACCTATGAGAATAGCCAGACACATGCTCAGGTCCTGCACTGCTGCAGGCCACCCAGCACTCATTAGATAAGATAAAAAAAGAACAGGAGCAGCAACCATTGCTGTGCCGGCCAGGCTGAAACTTTTCTACAAGTGCAGATAATTGGGTTCAAGGCGTGTACCGACTGATAATAAATGATTCAAATGCTGGTGTCCATTAATATCGCATTCTTGCTGCCTTCTCAGCTTGCCCCTGATTGGCTTAGGGTGATGTCAAACAGGACTTTTGCCAGTTGTCAAAAATCACAGACAGAAATAGCATTCAGCTGGAAAGAAGACAATGACGACAAGAATAATCACGTTCACTGAAAACTCCTGGATATGATTTTGGAAATGAATTAAGTTAGCGTGATGCTACTACAGTATATTTAGCAATGGTCCTGCTTAATGACATATGTTGTGCCCTATTAAGCTCCCTGCTACTTTTTTTTGCAACACTTTGGTTTTGGACTCATTGTTTTTTGTGCTGCTTGACTGAGATGTGATTTTCAGACGAGTTATCTGTCAGCACTCATGTAAGTAAGTTGGTCAGGAATTGTAATAAAATATCCGAATATGTTTTTACTTGTGAAATAATTTTTCTCGACTGATGTGGCAATCTAGATCTATTGAGACCACCACATTTTGAATCACACCCGTGTAGGATAGAATAAAGTTTTTATCACTTGTTGTAAACAGCTGAAAATTGAATCAAGGAATGGATTCCTGATGTAGCCTTAGCCTTATATTGTGGACTTACTTACATTTTTGATTTTTTTTACTGCTGTGACATTTTGTGTTCTCTAAAAACACGACTTGCTGTAAAATGTGCAAACACATTCCCAATAAAACACCTGCAAGGGGCCACAAGATGCAAGCTTCTGTTACGCTTTTTTAAAAAAAAAAAAAGCTATTCATGGACTTACTGAGACTCCTGAGAGGGTCTGACCTCGCTGTTGTTGATTACGCTTTAATGGAATATGGAGGCTGTCACAGTTTGCTGATAACAGCACAGGCGGTGAGGACACAAAGGCAGGCAGATTCAGAGGAGATAATGTAAACAGGTTGACAGGAGGATTAACAGGCTGGTGAGTTGACGGACAGCCAGGTCTGGGGAAATGAGGGGGGAGAACTTGGTTTAGGAGAGTTGAGCAGGGGCTGGAGACAGGGACCATTGGGAACTGGGAAGTAGACTGTGACTGTGGCAAATTATACTTTTTCTTTTGGCAAATGTAAAGATTTGGAAATACGAAATTGTTAAATCAAGTCTCCTGTCTACAGAACTTTAAACAGTAACCATGGAAAGCCAGCTGTGCATAGAGATCACTGCAGGCTGATATTCGTCTAAGTCTGATGTTCGCCCTGGAAAGCCTCAAACATAGAAAGAGATATACTTACAGAGAGGTGACACAGGTGCACTGCATGATACAATAAAACAATTAACATTTGTTATGGCCTTCACTGTCACCATAACTCAACCCAATTTAATACTTATGAGAGATTTTGGAGCAACGTCTCTCAACGACCATTATCAAAACTTCAAATGAGGGAATAACTTTTTGAGAAATGGTGTCCATCTCTCTGATAGAGTTCCAGAGACTTGTAGAATCAATGTCAAGGCTCATTGAAGCTGTTCTGGCGGCAGGTGGGGGCCCATGACTTGAACAAGACAATTTATATAGTTACATATAAAACACGTTGACAGATTTCTTAATTCTTAAAGATATTAGAGTCTGTGTATTTGGTATTTCAAAAATGACAAAATATTTAATCAAATATATGTAGTCTTAAAGATCAACTCTATAATACTGTCACTGTTATTTTATTGGACCCAAACACATAAATCTTTTGTGTAGTAATATTGTACCTATTCATTTTAAATCATGAACAGATTGTTGGTAACTGAAGTTTTTAATTACTTGGACACACTGCCACCCAAATGCACCTATAAAGCAGTTACAGGTGTTTAAAAAAATATATATGTGCCACCTGTTCCATCAGCCTGTGGTGGATGAAATACTTTTTAAAATATATATAAACTTTGACAACAGACAGCAGAAAACAAAAAGAAAAAAACTGGCACATCCTGGGCACATCTTAGTTCACATTTTCCTTTCGTCATTCCCTCCCAGGAAAGCACAGCTGCTGCTAAACAAGAGAACAAGAGGCACTTCAGGAGAACTGGACTAACCTAGAATGGGGTTGGGGTGTGTGTGTGTGTGGGGGGGTGTTTTTGTTTCCCTGGTGCCTACAATCTGACCAAGCTGGCAGTGCTTAATTAGGGCGCATACAGAACAATAATGCCAAACCCTTCCTGAGCATGTTCAGTGGATATATCACAGACGTTACGCAGTGGTTTTGCCCCATTAAGCATCTATATTTTCATGCCAAGAACCACATCCAGAAATTAAGAGGCTAGCTTATAGCTATATGAATATGTGACAACTGCAACAATGTGCCAGTGGGATTGTCAGGAAAGGGCCTCTACTGTTGAATAGTGCATCTGTTTCATCAGGAAATGTTCACTCTTAAGCCCTTTCTTTCACTGCCACCACTAGTGAACAGAACTAATGTCTGCTAAAACAGCAGTGCCAGTAAGCATTGGCTGAATTGAGTGCCTGGAAAAGGAATTCATTAGAAAAAAAATGCAAACCTGGCCTAACACCATAGTGCTGCATGTACACTAACGTTTTGAATATGAGGTACCATAGGTCAGGTTTCATCCAACAAACTTGCTTCTGTGTTACAAAAATAAAATAGAGTCTGGAATCCTGAAAGTTTGTGAAATCAATGGAAAATGTGACTTGGGCACAAAAGGTGAGGGAAAAATGGTACTTGCTACAATAAAACTAGCAGTAAGTAAATGAAATATAGCCCTGTCAAAAGTTTGTGCTGTGATTGATTGATGTGACAATGGCTTTCATGTCTCATAACCTGGGCTTGGTTCCTATTACATGTCAAGATTTCTACCAAGAAATTACTATTAAGTTTCCATTTGAAGCTGGTTTTCCTTATTAAATCATGACTGAAGTATTTCCAAGCCTTAAATAATGAAACCCAATGTAACCTAACCTTAACCTAACTCAGTTTACTTACCTGAAGCTAATTCTAGCCTTAAAATTCTGTATTTTGTTATACATAGCTCCTGGTCAACCCCTTTATACAGTTTAATGATCAGGTGAAAATGGTTTGCCCTGGCCTTGGCGGCTCACTTCTCTCCCCATAACGATACAGAGACCAAATAATATGTTCACTCTTTATTTCAATTGTAACAATCGAACATTCAGGATTGAACTGAAAGCAGGGGCAGCTCAATTTTTCATGATTTACCATCGGTGTTTTGACTCTGTTTCCTTTTAATTCTTCCTGTTGCTAACCAGCTATCCATTTTGATACTCCAGTTTTTGCTATGGATGTAATCTTTTAGCAGGCAATGAGAGATAGCAAACAAGTACATGATGTGGTCCAGCAGCAAAGTAGTCACAGTGATAGGCCTGAATTTGCGAAAAAATCAAAAAAAGTATTTCATCAAAATTGTACTGTCGTGTTGCACTGATTTGTCGGCCCACGTGCAATACCTTCACGGCCCACGGGTTGGGAACCACAGTTATAATGAAAACGTATATAGCTGATCTTTTTATTTTTTTATTATCTTATTCCTTATTCCTATTCCTACATATTACCTTATGTAGTGATTTGTCCATTCACATTCTGTTATTGTTTCCCTTTTCTTCAGTAAAAAAACTTACAAATACACATGCAACACATCTACACACACAAGCTCTCACATACTGTACACTTCAGCATGAGCAGAAAAAAATGGATGCTGGTGTGGATAGAGTGACACTACTTGGGCCCAACAATGACTGAGATACTTGTAAATAAAAGTGAATATGGCACATTTGTTCATACTTAAACCAATAAAAAAAAAAAAAGGGATTCAGTGAGTGATGTGATTTTATTTAGTTCAATATAGCTCTTTTTTAATGAAGGAAACAAGGTCAATGAATAGAGTTCAGGGATTACGCATGTTAACTGAAGAGCAGGAGCCATATATAATAAATAGTATTATGTATTGGTTCTTATGTATGTACTCTTCTAGATGATCTGTCTTATTAAAAGAGACTGAATCAGTATACTGCAGCTGGCTGGGCAGAAAAAATGCTATGCTCTCGTGTTTTTTTTTTTTTTTCTATAAAGAGGAAAGCACCGGATAATCCCCATGATAAATGTTCTATCGGAGCCTTTACCATACAATTCAGCTGGTTGCGTCCAGAGTCCATACTAATTCAGATACTCAGCATGTTATATGATACACAGCACACTCTTCTTGAAAATCATGTAAATTATGCACAGCATCTCCTGAGGAAATTTGGGAACAGGGGTCATAATTAACAACAGGGCTGCAGAGGGAGATTTTGAGCTTCATATTTCGCAATGCTAAACTATGCAAATTGGAATTATTACAAGACTGGAAGGCTGGAATGAAATTTGTGGCGCCTTTGAGGATTATAGCAGATGATCAAACATAAGCTCTTTCCTGACTTGACCACTCTCCATGAATTTCCAACTTTAAAGAGAAGGTGTTATTGGTAAATTTGTATAAAATGACCATTTGCTTTGCCTGGAGGGGGGGAGGGTATCACAAAACAGTGATCGGATATGTGATATGATGATGTGGATGTGATCCGAATTTCTTTGCCAAAGGTTTGATATCCTCTACTGCACTGTGTTGAAGGATAGGTTTGTAGTCTATCTTAATACATTACGCACAAGCCTTATTGAGAGAGCTATTGGTCACTGTAATTGTCCTTCCTCTTGATTCTGATCCGGAAGAGATGCTGTTGTGATTCAACAACACTTGATTCACAATCCAGCCAAAGATAAAATGAGGCAGTCAGTTGAGTGGCTTTTTTCCAAAATCACAATCTTTTGTGTGAGATTGTATGAAATTCCTTGGACAGCGTTTCCCTGCTGAGCTGCAGCAAAGGGATACTTCCTTCCTACACATGTCTACCAGGACATAGATTTGGCTAACAGACTGCTGAAGCCTTATACCCTATAAGCTAAGACTGCAAACTAAGACTGCATTTTTCTATAGAACAGTGGTGTTTTTAGTTGGTAAAAAAAAATGATATGGCAACAACTACTTTGGGCAGATGCACAATTTTACAGTGAGATAATGCACTATTTTCCATGCAGTGCAATACAGATGAGGATCCACTCAACCTCATACCTGTTCTCTAAATTTGCTGGTTATGCTGCACAATTCCCTGTTTGTATGTCCTGTCAATTTGGATAGCTGTTTGATCTCAATGACTCAAGCTGCTTTTATTTTTAGTAATCCTCTGAGAAAGATCCTTGAGATCCTGACAGATAGTTCTGCAGGTAGGCTCCGCTCCAGAAAACAACCGGAAGGCAAAAAAGCTCCTTCTTTGACAAGCTAGCAGTTGGCTATTTTTCCTGGAGAACCACTCCATGTTAAATCTGGGATTTTTTTTTTTCACCAGTGTTTTTGTTTTAAAACAATGTCCTCAAATTAGCCAATCAAATTGCAGTGGGGCTGACTTTGTAGATTAATGATAAATGACAGCAGCGTCTCAGGATTTTTGTCATGAATTAATGCAGAATTATATTGGTTTCTTAGTTATTCTGTACCATTAAAACTTTTTTTCAAACTCTGCCCCACCTCCCCCAAAGTGACTGGTCACCTCAAACATCAAGGACTGTGGATTTTGTTCCCCATTTCGTAAATGGTTTCTGCTATCAATATGGCATGTGAGTAACATATTAGGATAGACTTGAACAAATCCAAACACTTTCTTTAATATGTCAGTTAGGCAAAGGTGTGTATTGGATAAAAGGGTAATCAATATAGTAAAAACAGCTGTGGTTTTAGGCCTGCTCTTTAGCTATTTTGTTTGGTGTTTTCTGGTGGCTGTTTGGATCATTATACAGGAGAATACTTTGCAGACAGCAATGAAGTGACATGTGGAAGAGACATCAGTGAAGTGATAGTATCAAAGAATGCTACAGTGAATGATATGTAGTTTATGTACAATATATAAAAGAGGTTGTTTTAGTGTCTTTTTAGTCAGTTACTGCAGCTGTGTTTTGTTAAGCAGAACCTCATGCAAAATCAATCATGTAACAGAACAAGCTCCAATAGAGTTCAAACGGTATTTTCAGAACCTCAGTTTTGTAAGCTTACTGTGCAGTTTATTAGCCTCTTATCACTAAGATCAGTCTTAGAAAATAGGAATATCTACAGTAGTCACTAAAACTTGAACTTTTAATCAGATAAGCTTGATCATCTTACATACAAGAGAGACTCCTGACAGATTTCATAATTGACCTGGATTAAACAATACCTGTATTTGAAAATATCTTTAGTCTTTTAAACTGCACCAGAGCTAGAACAATAGTTGACCTCAGTGCAGTATATATTCAGCCTGTATATGCATGTACAGACAAACAATACATCACCATTATAATGCACAACTTTTGGAGAACAGTGGTGTAAATTTGTAACTTTATAAGACAAGACTGTCAAGAACTTGGACAGTGATCCCTTTGGGGTTTGTGGACTTATCTTTGACGCTTGCTATCTGTGTCAAAATCAGCATTTAAATACATTTGAAAATTAAATGCCTGTGCTATCATAGTGATACACTACTCTGCACTGGGACTTGTGGGGTTTTATCTGATGTGATCTCACCCTAGGTAAACAGCCGACCTGGCATGCAATTTTTTGCAGCTGCACAGAGAATGTAATGACTTTTCAACAGAACATAGAGCAGTAGTGTACTCAGCAGATTGGACTTTAATGATGGACAGAAGAAAACACAATGGGTGAGGGACAGTTTTAAAATGGCAAAAAAAATGCATGAACTAGCCAGCTCAACTAAAATATTGAAGTGCTAGTAACTAAAATCTGAAATGTTTTTTGAAGGGGACCATCTGTTGCCTATGCGACCAATAATCAGCACTGCACTGCAAACAGTGTGTACACACATACACACATATATACACATTTATACATATATATATATATTTTTTTTTAAAGCAGTCTGCTCCTAACCTCTTGTGTGTTCTTTGATATGACTCAATTTTTCTGTTTTGCTCTCTTTGTGGATTGGATTTCATCTCATCAGTGAGTCTCAGTCTCAACAGCTGATCCATGTTGTCTTGCACAAATAGTGGCTTTTTGCTAAAAGCTTAAGAAGGCTTACAAAGGTTCATGCACTGGCATCTTACAGCAGCAGCATCTGAACCTGACAATTTTGTATTTTTCCATTTCCCTGCCAATGAAAGATGTTCCCTGCCATCAAATGCAGGTGTGGTAAAGGCGGTTTTCTTGTTCTAGGTTATATATACAGTTATCTAATTATAGCTGACTTGTTCTTTTGTTTGTCAGCTGTCATTTAGAGTAAGTTGCTAATGATTTTGATCTTGAAATGATCTGTTGTGTCTCTTTCCATTATTTTGTCCACCCCCTGTGGTTTTCCCTGGCATTGAATTTCCTCTTATCTTTTTCCTCTCTTATGTTTTTACAAGTCCATTGTTGTCATATCAACAAGTGCGAGTGCTGAACATGCTTCAAGGAAGTAGATGTCAACTTTCACAAGGGAATTTAAAATGCATTGATAGCTTGTTACTGAATTGTATATTTTATAATTGTATATCTTAATTCCTTAGAAAGTACTTACTCCTAAACTTCTTGCAGTTTCCCCCGTTATTAGGCTTCAGCACTGTGTGTCAAAACCTGCCTCCAACCTTAAAGTTTTGCAGTTTTTCAGAGCTGTGGATCGAGGGCATGAGGGTTTAATCAGGGTACATGACCTGTTTACAGTATTACTAATCACATGAGTGACACTAGAGGAGTTCTGTCACTCTGTCTCAATGTTCAGGAACTTAGTCATTAATCACTAATGTGGAATTCAGTTGCTGGCACAAAACATGTAAGACAG
The DNA here is from genome assembly GCF_002814215.2 of Seriola lalandi dorsalis. NCBI lineage: Eukaryota > Metazoa > Chordata > Actinopteri > Carangiformes > Carangidae > Seriola > Seriola lalandi. The sequence goes on along the minus strand of NW_019523618.1, from coordinate 111,782 downwards.
AGACATATCAGTTACATACTTTTAAAAAACACTAGTTATTAGAGCTTAGAGCTTTCTGACATTTAAGAAAGAACCCTTATGAAGCAGAGCTGGTATGTTGTTTTGTGGGATGGATATTTCGAGATAGTCCAGACACATGTTCTTTAACCATTGCTTTTCACTGTGGGCCAGTTTGTTTTTCAGAGGCAGAGCTTGCTGTGCTCTGAGCTTTTTATTTCCATGTAATTGTTTCGCTTTTTTTTTTTTTTTTGGGGGGGGATTATTTCATTATTGAGGAAGGGTGTTGTATATAAGTAATGTAATTAAAGGACATAAGAAATGTTTTCAGGGTTAGCACACAGTTGGATAAACCAATAGTAAGATTGGTGGGAAGAATGGAAATGTTCGCTTCTGATGAATTTGATACCACTGTATATAGAGGTTTCTTGTTCTCATTTTCAAATCAAACAATCAAATCCATTTAAAATAAATTCAGTCCAAGCAAAATGCATCTGCATTTATCTATTTGTCTATGATTGATTGGCATTAGATAAAAACCAGTGGCCACAAATACGGCTGATTTTACTACAATATACACACCAGTGGGTTGATGGTGAAATATAAAAAAAATGCTAGTTTACTGGAAACTGGTGACAGGTCTTTGCCTTCTTCAGTATTTCATTATTAGAATGAGGCAGTATTTAATTATTTTTTCAAAATAGTATTTATTTATTCCTCATGTCTGTAATGCTTATTCAGAGTTTATGGCCAACATCTACTGTGTTGATACTGGAATCTGACTGCATTGATTCAGTATGCTGTTATCTCTCATTAAGTGCCATTAAGTTTGACTTATTTTTGCTCGGTTTGAAGTGTCTTTTACTATAATAATGATTTATGGCAAAACATTAGCGTGCAGAGCAACATGCACGCTAATATTTCAAATATGTCAGTGTGAGGTTAGTTCAAAAATTTCTTTATAATTAAAATGCCATGAATTTGTCCTTGTGACAGTACTTAAAGCTTAATTTAGCAATATTTTAAATATGATCAAATAAAATTACTTGTGCACTGTGAAAGGAACTGAGGAACCCACAGAGAGGTAGGATTGCAGTGTGCATTACTCTGCAGTTTTTAGCAGCTTTCAGCTTTTTAGTTTAATGGTCTGATACTGTAAGTATTAAAAAATGCAATAGACAGCCAGTCTTGGGCCATGAGCACACATGACACACAACATATTTTTTAACAGGAAATACAACCAGACTAGGCATAGGATGAGAGTGAGCAGAAATTAATACTGAATTTACATTGGACAAGTGGAAATTGGAAAATGGCACTTCAGTTGGATGTTTTTTCTGCTGGATGTTTAACTATTAAGGTGTTTACGAACACATTATACACAAGATGATCCGTTGCCGTGGCTTTGTTCTGGATTTCTTTTCTGCCCCTAGTGCTCAAATAGAGAAGCTTTAACTTGGAATGGCACAGCTATAACATTGTCTGTTGTTGTGCACATGCACTGTGTGTGCTCTGTGTTTGTCTAAGCACTCAGCATAGTGTCAGATGAGGAGTGGGCAGACAGTGAGACACAAACAGAGAGGGAGAGCTGCATATGGTTACAAAAGTACATTTGTTGATCAATTGAGGGTTTAGTGAGTTCCTGAAGTGGATGTTGTGGTTTCTTTGGACTGTTTTGAACAACCTCATTTTTGGAAAATTTCTCCTTTAAGGGTGTGACCCACTTTGTCTCGGTTTGAGAACATGCTGGCTTATCTGTGGATTGTGTCAGTTTGTCACATTCTTTCCTTCATGGGTATTTACGAAAATGCCATTAATTTATGTTCACTCACTAAGAGCATACATTAAGTAAACTGAAGTACTCAGTACTTATCACATGAGGTGAACTCCCTTCTGTTGGCCACAGAGCTTGCCCCAACAGTTCCGTTATGGGGGACATAATGAACTTACAACAATGACAAGGAAGTGTGTTAGCGTGCCTGTCGGAAATGAGTGCAACTGCACTTAATTGAGCACTGAGAAATGGGATTAAACTAACTGCAACTGAATTTTACTTGGGGGTATTTTGTATATAAGCAGGAAATTTCAGTTTTGCAGTTTTTTGATGATCACAGGAAATACATGGGAACACTGATAGTTAATCAGTGTTCCCATGTCTTAGTTTCAACCACAACACGTTTTTAACACGTATCCCAAGCTTCTCTGTTGCATGCACACTATCTGACATGATGAAAAGTTGTTTCATCAGCATTTTATTTTGCCCATGAATTTTGCTGCCTAAACAATTTCTCACTCTTTAGTGGCACATTGTCAGACTTTCCTGCCCCTGAGTCCCAAAGAAAGCCTGAGAAACTCTCTGATAAGCCGAAAATCAAACATACTACAAGTATGCAAGCATCAGTTACCACTGTGAATTGTCATTGCCTTACCCTGCCAACACTGCTATTTCTGGCTCGATCGCAACAGCATGGTCAGCCCTATAAACGCGAATGTCTGTGACTGACTGACTGAGTTGAGTGATGAAGTTACACCATTGGTTGGCCAAGCGTTGGACCCATTGGCCATTGCCAAAAATGTTTGGCCACTTTCAAAATGATTTAGCACCAACAGTTTCTGTTCCATCCTCAGGGGCATTTACAGCGGATCCACAAGAGTTTTCAACTACTGTATTCCTTTAAATTGTGACCATAAATATGCCCTTATTTGGCTTGTGTTAGAGCAGGGGTCGAACAGGTGGCTCGCAAGATACCAGTAGCTCACCCCCTGTTTTAGAGTAGTTCACCCAAAGGTTCTGAGTATAGTCTGTACAAACCATGAATGTGTAGTACAAACTTTAAGCAACAAAACTTCACACAGTAAATCCACTCCAATTGTAACTAAGTCAACACAGAGACCCTGTAACTGTTTCAAATGAGTGTTTCAAAGGACAGAAACCCTTAATTTCTTAACAGGGCTTTTATTGCTGTGCTGAAATTGTATTGACTCATTTGCAGTTGCTGGTGTTTCTGTTGTTTACATGCTAATCAGATCTGAGGTCCAACCATATGCTATTCTTGTTTAGCTAGACTACAGGTGAAAGAGAGAGCTCTTGGATTGTGCATGTTTCACTTTTTTGTAACTCACCGATTTGGTGGAAACCAATGTGCAGATTCAGAAATTACATTTCATACAATAATTGTGATTGTTTAGCTACATTTTACAAATAAATGTAAAACTTTTCACCCAAACCTGTAGATCAATTGCTTTTAGCAAGGGAAATATTTTCCAAGCGTCTTTTATTCGTGATTTTAGATCAAATATTGTTTTTAAGTAATCCCATGGTAACATCACCTGCCAGTAGTAAGGGCTGTAATGGCATAAAATTGCCATAATTTATTATAGCTAATTTTGACATTATTGAACTTGCTGACCAACCCAGTATGGATAGAATTCACCAAACTACTTCCTATCATATGAACTTACCACCACAAAGTTGGTTGACGCCTGACTGGAGCTCTAAATCCTTAATGCAGTCTAGACTGTGCACAGCACTCTAAGTGCTGTGCATAGCCAAAAGCTTTGCACATGAACCAACAAAGAAAACACACAGCTTTTATAGTGGTACTCCTCCCAAACAACTACTTATGGAAACGACTGTCTCAGAACTTAAGTCATGCTCAAAGGACGGTGTGATGAATTCCTGTTTATTTGTAATCCTAATATTTAATTTCTAAGCTGATAAACCAGTTTATCTTGTAAGCACTGCTATGAAACTGAGAAGCTACACATAAAAGATAAAAGATAGTGGCCATTATAACAAAGCCTATGTCTAACCTCTCCTTTATTTTACACTAAATTTAACCAAACTCTTAGCCTGGCTTCACTGTATACGCAGTTGACACTCATGAAATTAATGATCACTGCAAAGGTTAAAGGAGAATGGGTACATGGAGACTTGGTGGTTTTACTTGAGTGCATGCAAAGCTTTCTTAAAGCTCGACTCTTCAAGATTTTAATGCCAAATGTGAGTCACCCTACTGCCTGGTCTGGCCCTTACCAGAACTCATCAGTTTTCCCTGGGTGCGTTGGCTTGGATCTCATGTTCACTGAGACCTCCTTCATATACAGAGCAATGTTAACTGCAGAGAAACCACATCTGGAGTGTGGTCTGGATGTGTGTATCACACTTTGGAGACAGGCCAATCTACTTGTCTGTGTGTGTTGGTGACAACACAGTCCGTTAAAAGAATGATGTTTGCACTGTACCAGGGCACTCTACATACCAGTGTATGATGGCTTTCACTCTTCAGTGTCCAGCTGCTCAAAGATTAAGACAGTAGACATAAGATTAAAGAATAACTTAATCTGTGGTCATGTGTGACCATAATTGTTTACTTCTTACATGTTTTGTAGTAGCTTAAAAGAAAATCCATTTGTGCATGGGCCTCAAAACCAGTCTGTATAGTGTCAGCTGTAGATCAAAAGAAGATCCAAAGATTTTTGGCGTGCCACAGTGCAAATTGTGCTAGAACCACCCAACACTCTGTGATCATTGCAAGATAATGATCTCAGAGCTGATCCAATGCAGCACCCCACAACAAGATGTAAACACTCAGTGAACAAAGGTTCATTGTGCCAATAGTAGTCCATGTGTGGAGTGTTAAGGAGTAATTTCCCCTCTTTCTACAAAAAGTAGACAAGAAAACAACACCATCTGTATCAGTATACTAGTCATTTGAAACTGAGGCCATCACAGGCAGCCAAACCACTTCACCATGCATGCCACCAATAAAGGTAACATGTTTTTGCTCAGGGAACAGATGTTTGATATATCACATATGACATCATGTCCATACCATATGAGTGGGTTGGAAAGGGAGAGTGGGTGGGTTGGAGCCATACTCAACTCACAATTTACATATAACTGTATGAGGTTGGATGGTGTAAGCATGTTGGGAATTTAAATCACCTTCTCTATGCAGAAGTACCAGCAAGTTAAACTAATAATTCCAGCCTTCCATCAATGTAAATGTGCATGATTCTGTTAGTCACTAACAGTTTTTCTATATTTAGTCAATCATCGGTGAAATGGCCATCCGGTTTCTGCATATTGATTCAGTATTGAATAATGATAAGCTACATTTCTGCTAAATTCTGTACGTAAATTGATTAGTTGTGGCAACCCAGCATTTACTGTATCTTTTGAGGATAGAAAAACTAGCTTGTCTGTCAATCATAGAATCACTTTCTCTTCAGTCTGGCTCGGTCAAAACTATTTTCTCTGATGGTTAGCATTTTGCAGTTTTTTTTCTTTTTCTGCAGTAAAGATGTCACAAGAGTGTATGAAATCATTTACAGTTGTGATGAATCTGTTTCCTGGCAGTAAGACGCATTACACAAGCCTTCAGACGCTCCTGCAGGTTAGACTGGGATAATGAAACACTTTTAAAGCTGACTAACTTGCTAGCCTAGCAACAATATGGCAGACGATGAAGAAGACGGAGGGTAACTGGCATGGTCTCCATTCAAAAGGAAATTCTGTTGTTAACACATAATTGTATAGTCCTCAAAGACGACCAGCCCTTTTCAAATCTAATTTCCAGAAACATTTTATCTTATATTTGGTCCATTACAGTAATTAAACATTTTTTCATTACTTCCTAAATTTAAAACCAAACTGGTAATTCAGACCAAGAGGGGTTTTGCCATAACTGCATTGACAGCGCTCTTAGTCCCTACCTCATTCCAGCAGATTTAATAAATCAGTCTGTTGTCTCGAATTTGTAGATGCATGGCTGGTTGTAAATTGACTGCTGGACTGGCGGAAACTCAGTCATTAAGTTTTAGAGCAGAGAATTAATTAGTATGTCTGTTAGTAAATAAAGCCTCCGCTGCCTTGGAATTTAATATACTTCTACCTCAGTGAGTTCATATGGTTTCTGGCGGTGACCTCAAAAGTTGTCTTTACAGACTTAATTTCCCTTCTGCCGAAGCCAAAAGTACTTTGAAGGTTGAAGTGGATTATATTGTGATGCTCTGCCAACTGTGCCTGCAGATCTTTTGTCTTTTGTAATCCTTGGTTGTCTCCAAGGGAGCTAGTTCCAGTGCTACAGCCCACATGTTGTGGCATGTCAGGCAATGCATTGGGACAAAGACATAAAGAGGGTCCAAACTCTCATAGAGATTTAGGTGCATGACACAAACCAATGTTATCAGGCTCATAATCAGCCAATATGATTGGCTAGTGACCTGGGGCTGGTGAAAGAACAATCTTGACTTTATTAGAGCTTCTAACCATTTACCACATTTAAACATCTACTGAAATGATCTACAAGCCAAGATACTAAACAGAGACACCAGCACTCTTAGTAAAAACGATGTATCTTATTTCTGAAACAAAAGGTACAGTTATCGTAGATACATTCTGTGGCTGTATACAATTACACTAATTACATGAAACTATCGTGAAAAAAAAATGATTTAACACATTTTTCAATGGTGACCAAAGTCGCACTAGTCAACGGAAAATCTGCTACTCTTGTCTATAACTATAGCTTCTGAATCAATATTTGATTTGGAAAAAGTGAAGAAAAAGCATTGAGCAACGTAAAAAGATCCCACAGTTTTTGGTTTAATTAATAACAGTAAGTCCTGTGTGACCTCTCCTCAGCCTGCACCAAAGTCTATGTTCAATCTCAGCCTTTTTGGCAAAAACACCATTCAACTCAGCCCAAAGGAGGAGTACCAGACATGAGTTAAAATAGACATTTAGACCCGCAAATAAATCTGCTCTCATCCAGAATACACTTTTGCTTCCCAAACAGCCTCGTCAGCTGGGGCTTTTGGTCTTAAATCAAACATTGAAAGAATAGTACCCTGCAGAACACAGCATTAGGTCAGTGTCCCGCTGATGTTTGGACTGTAACTAATGATTTATTGTAATCATAAGAGTTGAGAGCAGTTCAAATGTTTCTTTGTCATTGATTTTTTTTTTTTGACTTATTTAGTGTCTTTTTTTCATTTATGAGTTTACTGAGAAAAACAGATGTTGCACTAACTTACTTGCTGGCCCACTTTGTTTGTTTACATGCAGTTATGTGATCTATGTTAAGATATTGTTGCCTCACCTGTGTGCCTGACCACAAGATGTAGATACAGATTTGCTCTGTGCTGCACAAATTGCAGAGACTGTGCTTGGGCTCAAATGGGAATAATTCCTACTTGAATGAATAATTTGAGCTTATCTGTAGCTGTACTTCATAATTCAAGTGAAAGCATGCCGTTAACAACTGATAATGTTTTGGATGCCAGATCTAACTAAGGAAATCAGCATTAGGGAATATGAACATAATGGTGGACGTCACTACTATGAAGGATACTATGTGTCTTGGAAAGCAGAACCCATTAGCATGCGTGCAACAGCCCGGTCTGTCACGTTTGTGTCTGAGAGAGTAATGACTTTGGCTGCAGCTCTTGCCAGTAAAAAGTACCTCTGCTCGAGTTCTTTTAATTGAAATCCCAAAAATGTGTCCCAGGACAGAACGGTAAGATGGACAATGACAGCCTTGTCAGCGGTGAGGTGTTTCCTAAGTAATGGCTTGCCTTGTTGAGCCAAGATGAATCTGCACACCAGGTGTCTGGAGAGGATGTGTCCCGTTAGTGATTGAGCTCCGGTGCAAATCTTCTATCAACACAATATCAGTGTGAGGAGTTTACAAAGTTGTTTTAAAGTGATTTGTTGATATTATATGCAGTTAATAAAGAGGAGTTTTAAAACATACTTAAGAAAATACAGCAGTTTCATAGCATTTATTTTTCCTTGTCGCTCTTTTTTTCACCAGTGCATTATAAAGACATTTGCCAAACAGCCCTGTCTCCTACAAAATTACGTTTATATATAATGAAATTGTTTCTCCAATTATGATGTGGTGGCAAACATAATCGCTGCCTGGATTATATGTTTTTTTGAATGAATGAAACCCACCAGAGCCGCCAAGAGATGGTGTGGGTCACTGGCAGCTGTGCAAACCGCAGGACTGTGACTGCACAGACCTGGGTTCATATTCACAATCCTGTCTGTGGTTAGGTTTAGGCAACATAAACGCTTTTGGTTTGGGTTAGATTAAATGTAAATAAACATGTTGTGGAAGTCACTGGTGAATTTTTCTGTTTTAAGCCAGACCAGGATCTTTCCATAACCTTAACCGAGTGCTGCGAGTGTCTAAACCATAAAACTTTAATAATGCTGCAGTCACTACAAGTGGATGTTGTACTGTACTAAGATTTGATAGTTCAGCAGAAAATATATATGTTGTCTGTGAACATTTTACTGAGACATTCAGTATCCACACACATATATATATATATATATATATATATATAAATATTTGCAACTTGCCAAAAGATCAACAACATTTCCTTATTACATTAATAGAAATTGGAATCGGGTCAGAAATATGCTCCCTTGAAATGTATTTGGTGTTACAAATTAGTTTTAGATAAACATGAATTCTAGGAGACAGTATTGTTGCCAGCATGTGACAAAAATGTTTATTCATGTGGAAAATAAAGGTCTAATAGCCTTTGTTGCTCTGGTGATACAGGTGATCACTGATGCACAGCCATAATTGTTTTGGCATATTAGGCTAAGCTCTGACCATAGAAAGCCATAAAATAAATATTCAAACCATAAGCAGGATTTTTTGATCTCTACTCTGCAGTCATTGTTCAAAGCACATCAGGAGGACTGGTTGTGGAAAAAATTGTAGAGAACAATGATTGATAGTCCAGGGCTGAATCGGCCAGCTCATGTCAACACAAGTAGAGTTCCAGCAGTCACTAGAACTATCTAAAGTGGAGAATGGACTGAGGCTGATCCTTGCCAAGCGGCAACCTCTGGGGATGAAAGATGAAGCCAGCACAGAAGTGCCAAAAACAGTTCTTCAAATGTCCGCTTGATGGTGTCACCAAAAGCAAGTCGACTCCCATGTTAAAATGCCGAACTTTACTGCAGAAATAAACATGTTTACAGCCTCGTACAAAGAATGTTTATGTTTGTTTAGCTAATTTCCGCCTTTGTGGCAACTTTATGGGGGGAAACTTCCCGGCTAATCAGAAAATGGGCAAATTCATGTCCATTTTTGGATTAGCTGGGAGTTAGGCTGAGTCAGGCACTGCCAAGATGGCAACCGTGGAGCAGGTGGCAACCTACAGGGCTGAAAAATGCAGTTCCTCAAATGGCCACATGAGGCTGGCTCTAAAAGTGAGTCAATCGCAGCTTAAAATGTCCAACTTTACAGCAGAAATAAACATGTTTACAGCGTGGTACAAAAAACAGTTTTGGTTTGTTTAGATAATTTCCCCCTTCAGTTACCAAGGTAACTGTACAGGGGGCTAATTTCTAAATGACTCAACGGTTTAAATTTTACTACGGCTTAAAGTTATGTTCAAGACCGCTCTTCAGAAACCTATGGGTGACATCATCAAGTCCATCTTTGTACACAGTCTATGGTGATGCTGACAGTTTTCTTCACACTGTGAAAGGTTTCCACACATGAACTGCAGGGCGCTGTGCACTGTGCATTTCCCACTTATTCATGCAACCAGTGACTTTGTAATATCTTGTTCTGATATTTTGTGCACACATGCTGTTAGTTTCTGTGTTCTTTTCATTCTACCTCAAAGTTTTTAGGATGAATTGCTCAAGAGAAACAGTAAAAACTAATGTCACTGCTTGTGTTGAAAAATAACCAGCTGGAAATTAGAGCCTTAGAGAAGAGGTAATTATCTGGGTATGTGGTTTTTGCTCTTCCTCAGTCTCCCTCTTGACTCTTACAGATAAGTACGCTCCGTATCCATGCAAATGCTTGGCAGACAGTTCAATTCCTTCTGGATGAGAGTGGGGGGGGGGCTGTCTCTCTCTCTCTCCCCCTCTGTGTGTGTGTCTCTTTCCCTCTCTCTCTCTTTCCTTGCTGGCAGCAGTGTCTGTACTGTTGGCAGGAGTGACCAGAATAAAAACAGCAACACCAGACATAGAGGAGGAAAAAAAGCAACGTGATCCATTGAACCAGAGTCTTTGCCCTCTCTTAATTACGTCAGGTCTCATATCTTTTCCCTTTTTTCACCTTTTCCCCAACTTCAGGCTAGTGGTAATTAGCTAGAAGAGAATAAAACCAGCTGATCGGGAGAGGGGTGGTGCATTTTGGAGCGAGATGGCTAACAGAAACATTCTGTTGCTCTTCTGTGGACTCTTCCTCTTAGCACTGATTCAGCCCTCTCTTCAAGGAGGTAAGTGTATGTCACAGGTGTACTGAGCCGTGATCTTTGCTGCACCAATCATGGACTTAGAACAGGTGCAATTTTGTGTCTATTCCTTTTTGTCCCTCAGAGACATAAAACTGAAGTTTTTAAGTAATTAAAAGTTTGCTGAGGCTTATCAGCTATAATACTTCACTTATTTAATTGAAATGTTTTATGTGATATATAAACCATATTTATATGTTGCAGGGTAACTTAGTGTAAATTTGTATGAAATAAAGTTAGTGCTAACTTTGATTGTTTAATTGTTTCTTTTGGCTTAATCCCAGTTATAACTTTGAAAGGACAGTTCTGCAGTTGCGTGGCTATGTATTTTTGGTTTTGGTGATTTAAATAAATTGGTTATATGAAATCTCTATGCTACAGTCATGAAAATTAAAGACTGTTTAGAGTGACTGAGCTTCTGCACCACTGCTGAAGAAGATGCTACAATAGATAGAAAGAAAATAGTTCTTTGCATCATATTTAAATGTCCATTTCTGGTCTTAAAAGTGAGGTTCAGTACTGTCCACAGCATTACCAGATATTTGTTTCCCATGGCTTTATATTGTCATTAGGTTTAAAAGTAAGAGGTAACTCTTCATCTTAACTTTTATGATAGTGCTAACTGGTCATTATTAGTAGTGTGCACAATTTAATTTTAATTTTAAATTCTAAACTAAGCATCCATTCATTTTTTTTGATCCTCTATACTAGTTTCTCTTGGTGTTTTCAATATATTTCAGACAATTAAATTGCATACACACACATATGCGTACATAGTGTATGTTTACATGGCTGCAGACCCTATCCTTTAACATGTCAGGAAGTGAAGGTTCCAGCTGCTCCTTCTTCCCACTCACAAACCACAGTTTAAATTCACCCCTGATGAACTCCCTGCTGGACAGGGAGCACACAGTATGTTAATGTCACTTTGACAGCTTCGACTTGGTCTTCTCTTGAAGTTAGAGTAACAACATGTAGATTTTAGGGGATAGTTTCAAGTGCAGCTTAAAGTTGTAGCTTGTCTGTTTCAGACAGACAGAAAGTAAGAAAGAGGTAGTGAGCATGCCTTTCCAACCACTTTCATTCAGCCTGTGTGTTTGCTTTTTCTCCCATTCCTTCATTGCTTTGATTTGGTTCTTGGTCTGTGTTTTGGCTGAGATTCTCAGAATTATTCAGCCCCCAACTGGAAAACATGTTTAGCATCTGTGCCTGGGTTTGCTGGAGTCAAGTACCTACTCTGTTGTATTTATTTGCGTAAAAGTCACAGCTGTTTAATTTCCTTATCTTCCAGTGTACAAGTGTCCTCTCAGATGCATTATTGTTAGATTGTTAGATTCCTAAAAGGAATACTTTGTCCATATAAAGCCTCACTTTTCCTAACCGCTTGTTGGCCTAGTCTAATTTGATCATGTTGACAAAGTCAAGTCTTTCTTTGTCAGGTCTTAGATTTTATTATCTAAAAATTTCTTTGCCCTTCTTTTCTCTGTCTTATAGCAGATTTATCCTTTCTTCTCTTAGCCAGCCACATTTCAGTTGAGATTTCAAGGTGCATTCAGGCAAAAATATATAGCAGGTGAAGGAGCCAACAAATATCAGCACTGGCTTAGGAGGGCAACTTTGATCTCCAGTGTTGAATCCATCCATATCAAACATTTCTGTGGCATTCAAACTAGTTCCATCTGTGTCTGTGCACTCTAACTTGGAAATAAAAAAACACTCTCGGCTTGTTCCAAAGTGAAATTATCTGTGAGTAACATGAACCTCATTAACACACAACCATTCAATTGATGCGTCTGCGCAGAAATCACCTGGCGAAAAATCACCCCTTGAATTATGATGGAGTGCTGAATGTTTTCCATCCACAAGTGTAAATGAGTTATGGTCCCAGAGGACACATCTGTGAAGGCGTTTGTTAATAAATATGTCCGCTGTCATGTTACCCTTTGACCATGTGCAGGTATGTTTGTTATTTATCCCTTTGTACGTTGAAGGAGGAAGATTTATTTTACATTCCACAAACAAACATGGATAAACGCGAGTTGGATGTTTCTTCCTATCAAAATAAATTTGTGTTGATGCAGCTTGGACTCAGTGGTCTCTATTTCATGTTGCTACATATTATAACTGAATCAAACCCAGGCCTACGACGGCTGATAAAATTCTTTGAATAGATTCCTCAACCTAGGAATTTAATCGGGCTTATACGTCACTGCCCTAATAAAAGGAAAACTGAACAGCTCATAAGGTCCTCGCAGATTTGTTGCGAAATGACACCAACTTTGAGAGCGTGTCATGTATCCCATTCTTCTGTTTCTTAACTTGACATACAGTATGTTCTAATCCCTCAGAAATCCCCAATAACCAATTGGTGGACTTGTGCCAAAGTCATTAGTTTAGCTTTTATGACAGACACAGTTAATGGTACAATTCTGACGGGCAGAGACTCATGGGAGATGAAGAGGGAAAATAGCTGCTCTGTTCCTTCACCGTCTCCAAAGAATTAAAGAGGTTGTGTGATTTTTTCTTTAGTATAACTGGAAGCCAGTTTGCCTCATTTGGCATTGGCTAGGTTCAGCAGCAAGACTTCAGAGGAATTTAATACATTAATCAGTGACACTCGCCCGACTGTAGGTGAAGTTAAACTAAATCAGTGCAGACTGGATGGCGGGCTTTGGCTGTCACAAAACACTGGTGATGAATTGCAGCATTGCACAACCATTACTGGTAGATACCTAAACTGATTGTCTTGATTCCCCAAAGAAGTGGTGCTTCAGGTTTTATTGGTAGCGTGTGCTGTGAACACCTCTTTGGCGCTAATCCCTCTTCTGGCAAGGTTGAGTGCCAGCCACAGCATGCTGGATTAATGTGACACATAGTCATCCCAGTGCTCAACAACTCTACACTGCAGTTAAAGTATTAGACCATTTTAAGTACTGTCTGAGCAAGACGCAGACGTTTTGCTTCAGTGAGGTTTTTGTCCAATTTCTCCAGCTTCTTTAATGTTGGACCCACAAAGGCATTTTAATTTGTTGATTTTGAATGGTTTGGTGTAATTTGCAGTGAGGTGACCTCATTTAGTACTCATTTGGGTAGGACCTCTTTCGTTACAAGCACCAACTGACTAAGGTTTGCTATTGTGAAAGAGCTGTTATTCCATGCATTCATGTCTCGCTCTGGCACACGTCCTGGGAAAGCGTTAGGAGATTGGACAATTCCATCCGCGGTTTGCAGTTTTACATCAAAGCATGCTGCCTGGCTTGAAAGTCACACTCTGCATCAAAGCTCCTAGCCAGAAACGATTACTAACATTTTGGCCAACAGGTTTTCCTATCACCATTTTTACTGTAACTACTGTTAAGATTGTTGTTGGGACCGGAGGATTGGGATGGATGAGTTGTTTTAATAGAAACGTAATTCTAAGGGACTGAACTCCAAGTATCTAGGGTGTAACTCCTTAGCAATATACAAAGCATTTTTACAATCTCCTTGTCCGTCCTGTCCCTTCACAAATGGATGATTGACTCATTGATTAGCGATCCAACATGTTTACGATGCGTCACTTTTACATATGTAGATTCATATGCACCGTTACTGTCGCATAGTAGCGGGTCCTCAGTATTGCTGGAAACACATATCAGTTAATAATTTGTTCAGCTTTTGCTCTGTGGTTGTGGATAAATGTCAGTCCTAGCATCTCCCAGTCAGATGTTTGGTCTGCTCTCAACCGGTGCCAAGTTTTCAACAAAGAAGCACATTAACTCAGATGATTCATTCCAGCCACTCTGTAAGCAGCCCTCACCAGGCTGTGAGCTGCGAGGAGCAGTCTCACTGGGCCAGCAATCTGAAATGGCTCCTGTCAGGAATGTTTTCATCTTGACCCACCACTGTGTGCTGATGTCCAAGCTTTTCTAGGTTTACATGACAGCATGAGAGCAACGTTAGTATAAAAATATTTTCTAATAAAAAACCATAACTGATGAGAGTAGATGGTAAGAAAATAAAATTCTGATTAAACACATTACGTCAATTTAATCAAAATCCTCTGGCATGAAAACATTGTATGCTGTGTTGTATTAGTTTCAGTGTATTTTTTTTGAGGCAGGGGGTGGGGTTAACATGACATCTTAAGGCCTTTTGCATCAATCAGTTGGTCTAAACAAAACAAAACTGCATGTTTATAAGTGTTTTGTTAGATTTTAGAAACAAAACTACTGCAGAACATCTCCAGTTCCGACACAGTGTCTCTAGACTGATTGTGAAGATTTCTTCCTCTTTAACATAAATCACTTATTTATGCTTTCCCCCTTCAACTCTGTAAACTGCTTTTGTCCTTGCCAGGATAAAGGTAAAGAGGAAATGTCAATATCTTATTCATAAATATGATTAATGATTTTTCATTCGGTCACACTGTTTTTCGCCATTCCCAGAGTTCATTCCAAAGCACAACTTCACCATTTTAGAAAACAAAAACGTGATTTATGTCCTCTACTTAATATTGTAGACGTTTATCAGTCACATCAGTTAATTTCACATTTATTTTTGAGAAAAAAAACAACAGTACATTGTATTTTGTCTGACATGTCACATATGCACCAGCAAAAACTGTGCAGTGTGTAGTGAATGTAGTCCTTCATGGGCTTTTTAACATTGCACCCCTAACTGTGTCAGTTCTACTGTATGATATTATCACATAAATCAGTTTCTGGAATACAGTCATAATATGAACTGTTTGTTCCACTGGCGTTTAGTGATTTCACATGGTTGATGGTTATCTTCAACCATGGCGTATTCATTAGTCATGTTCAGCTCTGAAATATTTATACAGGAGAGCGCACTGCTGTTCCAAAACCCTCAAAGAATGTCTCTCCGAATGTTGTAATGATCCCGTCAGTTTCCAGTGGGAAGGCTTCACTCAAGACACCCAAAGGCGAGCACTGACAAGATTACAATCAGGTCTTCTTGGACATTAAAATATTGCCACCCGCGGGCTGTGAGCTTGTTTGCCAGTGCATACCGTACCTCACATTGTTCTGCTTTACACAAGTGTCACTGAGACAAGGTAGGGAGAGTGTAGAAAGAGGCGGTGAAGTCAGGTGGGGTGGATGCAAGAATACGTTTTTAAGTTTTTAAATTTTTAAATTTTCCCATTTAATTTCTTTTTTTTTTTTCCTTTTTCCTTTTTTTTTGGAGATGGTCCTCACTCTTTCCTCCTCCGCCCTCCAACATGCTGTGGAAAAAAGACAGCTCAATGGGTGACTGATAGTAAGCCAGCTGTCACATGTCTGATAACGGGACAAGTAAGTGTGCCAGGAACCACAGTGTTTGCTCCACTGCTCTGTTGCTTGAGGTTGCACTATGAAAGCTTTCCGTAAAGACAGAATCAAACTTTCTTTTCTGGGACAGTGGTTTTGGATACAACTGAATGCAAACAGTTGTTAGTTTGTCAAAACATTTTTGATTTTATCGAAAGAGATGGGAATAGTGGTGCAGAAATGTGAAAATATCAGGTGACTAAAGCACATTGAGTAGTTTTTCTTAGGACTGTGGAGCACAGCACTGTGATCACAAATGGTAATGTTCTTGTAAGTCTTTTGTAAAGGACGGGGAATGCCATAGTTAACTTTTGTGAGGTTGCATGTGTTGGTGTTGTGTTTGTACTCTCAGGCCTAATTACCATGCATGTTCCATCAACTCGGCATTGAATTATTTAGCAAAAGACCAATTATTAAACAACCGCAGCACAGGGTTGTGGAAATGTCACATTACTCACCAGCTTGTTGTAAATGAGGTAAAACTAAACTTTTTCAAGTTACAAAGAGCAATTGTAAAAACTGTCATTAACATGGGAGGTACTACGGAAAAACCCGTCACCAGCTTTGGTTTGATTCAATAACAAAACAAGTTCTGACTTACAGTTTCCTAACGTCTCTGCTATTCACTCATTATTTGTGGGCCCAGTAACCCATATCCCCCATAAAATGAAGTGTTTTATGCCAGTGTAAATTTTCCACTTAGAGGGTAATTTGTAGATAAATTTATGAATCAGACTTTTTTTTTTTTTTTTTTTGTTGGCTGTATCGCCTGTATTGATGCTCAGGCAAAATATCAAATAAATGATCCCTCCCAGTGAAACAGTTGATAAACATGTCACTTCCTACTTTCCAGGCCGACATTCAAAACATGACATTATGAAAAACTAAACATACAAAGGGCTGGAAACAGTCCTTTTCACCTGTTAGCTTGTGTCTGGTCAGCTACGTCATTTTATCAAAATTCAAAACAAGGGAACTGAAGAAACCAAAACACATACACATACACATATGTTGTGTATGAAAATGTTTTTTTATCTAATCCTTTGAGCTTTTCAGGCATTGTATTCGTTGTGTTGTATAAACAAAAATTTGAATGCTCTTGAAGCTGAATTCTGATTATGAAATTTCTCTGCAAGTGTCCTGCCTTGTTAGATTTGGGATTTAATAATGATGTGAAAGTGTTGAGTGGTGACATCATTTCCCCTCTTATAGAAAAAAATTCTCCCTAAAATGTAGAAACTTTCCGGCCACATGTTGTTTGGTGGAATATTTTTCTTAGCCCTGTATATGATTTGTGAGACACAGATGATGTCTCGTGATGGTGAAATTTGTGAAAGAGCAACAAGTGAGTTTAATTTCCAGAAGTTTTAAAAGACTATAATGCATTGCAGCCACGAGAGAGTGTACATTGTAAGTAAAAACTTTCTTACTGGGCGATGGCTATTACTGTCTTTATCTAAAACCCTAGATCAGTAACAGTTCATAATATTTTCTGAGGTTTGCTAAGGGATTCTGTTGGAAATCATTAAGATATATGAAGGTAATACAGGCTGAGGGAAAGTGGGCATATATTATAGTAAATTATAACAATTCCAGACTAAAAAAGTACTAAATTACAATTAAAAATGTTGAATTCATCTCAGATTTTCACTCGATGGGGTACTCAGTTCCAGGCACAAGCACCAAAATGTGTGTTAACCCGGCCACCACGTCACTTTGGTTGGTTCACCTGCTACCTGACTTCTTAAACAATCACACCACGTCTAAAAGTTTTTGAAGTCCATGTATTAAAACGTGTCTCATGACATGTTTCAACTTTGCATGCAATTTCAAAGCCTCTAAAACATGAGCTAAAGATGGGATCCATCCACTGGCCCCATGGTGTGTGGGGGATTGGGGAAAAAATGGGAATATAAAAAGAAAATGAATAGATTTTTTTTTTTTTTTTTTCACTAACCTATGATAACCAATGGTTATTCCACATGGCAGCAGACAGATGTTGTACCTGGGGCCGAGGGTTTCCCAAACAGACCCCACTTTATAGCCCACATGACAACACATTTGTTTTGGCCGAAAGGCCAAAATTCCAGCCCATCAATGTGAGACCCATATGGACATTTTGACATGGAAATTATTTATACAATAGCCCCTACACTTGTTCTAGATACACATAGTTATTGAAATAGAAACATTGCAGAAAGTGTCAGTATGTAATTCCCAGACCATGTACCCTATCCCATGTGCTTGACTTATTTCCTTTTTGCCAATGACTGCCTGCAATCAGAGTTTACTGACACCCGGTTCACTGTGAGTCTTACAGTTGGACCATACTCAAGTCCAAATTGGAGTGATGATAAATTCAAATCACTGTCAGGATTCCTGTGAGTACATGTACATCATCACCCTCTTAATTCACTCAGAGCAACTCTGGGCTCAAACCACAACAGTAAAAAGTTCAGTTGACAACAGTTATTTAATCAATAACAAGAAGGCTTATTGCTTGCTGCAGCCTAGACATTGTCTAGGATAATTATAAGTTGTAAAATTCTCTCACATTTCTTTCTGTGTTCCAGTGGATTGAACCTGCCCCAAGCTGAGTAATATAGTTGTAAGTAATGGCTTCTAACCAGTGGTTCGGCAAGATCAGATCACTAATAAAAGTCACCGCATGATGATAAATATTCAGATCTTTTCGTTCTTTGTTTGTTATTCACCAACATTAATCATATCACAAACACTCAGGGCAAACTCTTGACTGGAGTCTACTGAGAAATAAATTCAGCCTCGTCTAATCCCTAGTGCTCTACAAGTCAATCTCGTCCTACCCCCACATTCCAGCACATTCCCATGACCTGGCTGAGTTCACAAGGAACGTAAGCGCGTGATGATGATGATGATGGCAATAATTAGGACAATCATGAAGAAATCTTCAATTTTATTGAGGTGTAGGTCAGGTCACTTGGCAAAGGTCAGTTTGTGCCTTATTTGGACGCATGGTCACAGTGAACCTAATGAACTCTGTAAAAGTGGTACAGTAGCATGATGGGATTCTAAGAAAAAAGGAAAACGGGAGCAGACACACACTCCCTCTTGCCTCGCTTGCAATGCCGAGACAGGAAATCCTCCTTTTGATTGTGAAAAGAAGGAGCAGAGTTAAGAACAATCACTCCACCTCCGCCGTGTGGTGCCTGCACCTAAGATCTCTCCCATGGAGCCACTGGTGTGGGCACAGTGACAGACACATGCACACACAGTCACATTGACTTAGCCATTTGATAATCAACTACAGAACCCTGGACATTATTTATTCCTAATTTTTGTTTGAGCCTGCAGGATTTTGAGTTTTCTTCAGTCTTCAGTATGACAAGGCCAAACCTCAAGAAATCTGATCAGTTTTTCCATCGTCCAGCTCCATGATCTTCCCAGTCAGGATGAGTTAAAAGGCAGCCTCCCTCTCATCTGTCCATTTGTTCATTCATGGAGTCATGGAGAACAATAACTGTTCCCATTTATGCTGGCGCTGAAAAAAAAACATGATATGGCTAATTCTCCTGCATTGCAGATGACCATTTTTGGTCAAGAAGAAAAGAATTTTCCTCTTAAACAAAAACAGACAAAAGTTTTTACCCGGTTCCAA
This sequence comes from Seriola lalandi dorsalis, assembly GCF_002814215.2. Classification (NCBI taxonomy): domain Eukaryota; kingdom Metazoa; phylum Chordata; class Actinopteri; order Carangiformes; family Carangidae; genus Seriola; species Seriola lalandi. Next base: position 92,555 of record NW_019523618.1, on the reverse strand, counting down.
TCAGATTTTGAGTTCAGTTTTGGAGTATGTAAGTAAATATGGCTCTGTTGTCCTTGCTAAATTCAACATAAACAACTCACGCTTATATCAACACTTGATTCTGCAGTGTAGACTCTCAGGTTTTTAAGGCATGACAGAAAATATCATTCCTCATGGCTCATTTTCTTTACGAATCAGTCATCACACACTTTTTCACTCAAATATTGTTAGCATGCTGTATATGTCACAATATCTTCACAAACCCATCCAACAGTTGATTCTCAGGGTATGTTTGTTGGATTTTGCATTTCATTGGTTTCCTGCATGGATTGGCACTGACTGCTCGTTTTCTTGACCTTGGCTCTACAATAGAAACAAAACTGATTCTATTGTGGCACAAACCCAATAAATATGTCACAACTTATTAGTGAAAAGGTCAGAGCCATCTTCAATGCAATGGAATGTTACTGTTTGGCATTTTTCAGTGGCATGTGTTGTGAATTTTCATTCTACTAGATGGGACAGTAATACCTTGTAATGTTCTTCCCCTAATGGCCACACTCAGTGGACAGAATTCAAAGTGCAGTGTTCACACAGTATTCGCTAATAAACACATGAATGCTTTTGACATGTGGTTTAAATTAATTGGCCTCCCAACACATGTAAGAACCATTAAACATAATCATCGTGGTCCTGCAGCCCTGATCTCTCTATTTTATGATATAAACCAGGTTTTCCCCTCAAAAAATATAACTTTGTAATTTTTTGCCTTAGCTCAGTGGTCCCGTTGGAATTAGCTGTTAGTCGTCCCAGAACAACTGGAGTCAGTTTTTCATCCTCCCTTTCTTTTATTTCTGTTGTTGTTCTTTGCACACATGAGGCCACCATGTCTGGGATCCAGAACGACCATCTCAGGAGTTACTCTGGTTTGCAGCCAGAAGTCTGCTAGACAATGAGGCTAGGGGATAACGGTGGGGGTTGACGGTGTCCACAGTGTTGCAGCAGCTTTCTGAAAGAAGATTTCCAACTGCAATACCTCATCAGAATGAAAACAATTGGAAGTTTCTCTTAATCAAGCCTATAAAGTTTTTTTTTTCTTTTTCTTTTTTTGTGGTTTCACTCTGGCTCTGTCTGGAGCTGCTGTGTTCATGTTTCAATGTGCGCCCCATCACCTCCATGACCTGGGGCAGATGTGTGCGTCAAGGACAGATTTCATTTGCGCAGTCTGGGTCACAGATGATGAATGTGTGAGAATGTTTGTCTAATAAATGGGGTCATTGTTTAGAAATGCTGTTGCAAGTGATGCAATAAAAAATTAAAAAAAACATTAATGGCAGAAAACTGTTTTGGCTTGTGTTACCCATGTTGGTCATGACCTTTTGTTGTGTCTGTTGTGTGTTCCAGGTGTCTATGTACCACCTGGTGCTGGGATTGGACCAGGAGGTGCTGGAACAGGAACTGGATTCTTTCCAGGTAACAAAGCCTCCAATGACTGTCTGGACATATTATACAAAAATAATCCAGAATGCAGCCACAACAAACAAAGTCTGCTTATCATTAGCAGAGGTAGAAGAGTAAAATGATACTACTGCAGACCAGAAGTTTCACTAAAACAAAACACCAGTATGAAAGTATCTTAATATGAACTAAAAGAAAAATATTTACAAAACGTGAAGGTCATATGGTGTAATGATGAACTGGCCAGTTGTCCATTACATCACTGCATATAGGCATACCATAACTCAATACTCTGATTGTTGTTTTACAAGGGGCTGCTGGAGGAGTCCCTGCAGGCTATAAACCAGCTAAAGCTGCAGGTGAGTAGAAGGGACATTAGATTTATGATTTTCCCTGTACATAAATTTCATTTTTAAGAATCACATCTGGTTTATCACAAATTGGTTCATGCACTAATGTGTCAGTGAACTGGAAAGAGGAAACTAAACCTGTTTGATTTTTATATCGTAAATTAAATTGTAAAATTTCTTTAGCCTCATCATCAGTTGATACCTGATTTGTGGATGGACCAATGTGCATTCATGATAAACTAAATGTTTTGTTTAACTCATTGCTTTATGGTTATTTATTCCAGGCCGATCTTTAATTAAATGCAGAAGTTCATATGTGAAATGTTTATGTTAACTTATTATAAATTAAATGTTCTCCATATAATAACCTCTCAGTCATGACAGCAGTGTTGCTTTCTCAGGGTTCTGATTGTTTGTTCAAATGTCTGTTACCTCAATTGGGCTTAATGCACAGCCACAGATATTCTATCTGGTGTTTGTCATTTCACACATGCATAGCAGATGCCAGCACAGTCCACTTCAGCAGCAGTTCACCAGCTATATGCAGTGTCCTGGCACAGCTTCAGCTCTCATTTGCTGAACAAGTTTTACCCAGTGTGCCTTTTTTTTAAGCTAGGGGTACTAAAGCCGTGATGAGACTTGAATTGCGAGTTGAAAGTTGTTAGTTGGATGTGTAAGTAAACAGATTGCTGTCCTAAAGACCAATTCACACTCACTCTTCAACACTCTTTGCTTTGATATGGACAGCTCTGGGAGAAATACATGGTGAGACTCTCTTGTCAAACCACCACAAGCTAAGAATAATTAAATTCTAGGTATCTGACTGTGGCAATAAACAATGCGTTTGGGGCCAACCACTGTTGGTGAGCCAGTTTACTGGAAAACATTATATGGTTTGAGGCTTGGAAATTGGTTACACATTTCTCTCATACGACCTCTGTTGTGAGTTTAACAATGCATAATGATGATAAGGTCGGACATGTCGATGATGATATTAAAAATGTTAGCGGATGATTGATTGATAGATAGATAGATAGATAGATAGATAGATAGATAGATAGATAGATAGATAGATAGATAGATAGATAGATAGATAGATAGATAGATAGATAGATAGATAGATAGATAGATAGATACTTATTTATCCCCTAGGGGAAATTCATGAAATTTCCCCTTGATGATGCTGAATATTGACAACAATAATGATAATGAGGCTGCATTGATCACATTCATACCTGTTTCTGTTTATCCCTGACAGTAGGAGGTTATGGAGGTGGAGGCCATGGTGTGGGACCAGGTGGTTTGGTGCCAGGGGGTGTTGGGCCTGGTGGCTTGGGCATTGCAGGTAGGAACATAAAAAAACTAAAACTTTTTTTTTGTTTTAAGAAAGCCAAACAGTGAACAGCTGAGTGAGTAGCTGTTCTCATTTTTTATATTCAGGCTGCTTTTTTCAGTATCTTAGTGTCATTAATCAAAAACAGGCACAATTGGAAAGACAAATGTTTGACAAACATTTGTAGCTGTTGGAGTACCCTGGTATACAAACTGTTCCACTGCCACAAATCCACAATGTCCATGGTTCGATTCTGTCTGGGGACCTTTGTTGAAAGTAATAATCACCTCTCTCCCCCTTGTTTTCTGTGTCGGCTTCACTACCAACTGTCCAATAAAGGTGAAAATGCAGGAAGAAGTAATGTTAAAAAAAGATTGTAGCAGTCTATTTCATAATGTTTGAGAAATTGAAAAAAACTGTAGCTGTAACACATGCTTTTCTTTTGTTTTCACCCAACAGGACAAGGTGGAAAGGCCCCTAAACCAGGTAAGTTGGAACATTTACATCTGTTATTACATACAGAATAGGCAGGTTTTAATGTCACATTTACATACTGAAAATAACATAATAAAATATATCAAAACTTTCTTGTGAAACAGTTTTATGAAATATTTTGAAGATGTAGTGTGTTCTTGCTCCGTTTACAATATAGAGCTCTGCTGTATAGCACTTCTGTTATAGAGGCGAACAGATTTCTTTTGTTTACAACATGGACAATTCCTATGCAATACATATAAGTGCCTTGAAAGGAAGGAAACAGTGTGCAGTGTATTGTTATGGGTGGATGAAGTAGGTTAATGTATAGTCTGCATAACGCCAGCACACCAACAGAATAGGGAGACATGTACAGACACAGAGCCATGGCTAAAGAGAAACAGTCCTTTGATTGGTTGTCACCAAGTTTTTCTTATCACCCCAGTGTTTTCGTCAGGGTTGGTTTACACTGGCTCGGCAGCTGTTAAGGGCGTCCTGTCTAGGTGGGACCTTACATAGATTCTTCCACTCCTACACCTTAGCTGTATTAATGAGTGATGATTGGCAGAGTGAAAACGGCCATCAACGCCAGCCAAACAATGGTGCCAGAGCACTGATTAATGTTATTGTAATGTTAGACCCTTACAATATCTGGAAACCTCCGTGTTGAAATTTACCACGGCCGTGTCTCCGATACCGTACAGTAAATATTTTCCTTTGCTGTATTTCAGTCTGCACTGTATTGGAGCTTTAGTAATGTTTAGCCATCATTTAATTTCCGTAAGCACTGCTGATACAATCTCAGCTTACCTCTATGTGTTTAGAAAGATAAGGAATCAAGTAATCGTCTTATAGTCCTGATAACTCATGGAGCCTGTTACAGAAGGGTCCCTCTGGAGTGCCACACCGCCGCCCTCAAACAAGAGTTCCTGGAGAGCCATGGTGTGAAAATGACCTAATATCCAGTATATGCTGGAAGTTGATTTTGGCTGGGCTCAGCAGAGCATTACTTGGGAAATAATCCCCAGGCTTTTGTATGCCTTCAAGTTCTCCCTCTCCTCACCAGGCATATATGGCAGAAATTACGTTATTGAGAAAAAGGGAAGCAATCGATGTTAAAAGCAGCTCCTTGACTTATTTCTTAAATTTGGTTCTGGGTGTTCCTTTCCACATTCCAAACTAATCTCTATTGAGTGTAAAAACAAGCAAATAAAAACCGAACACACAGTGAACAGCTAGGGGTCAGCTAAGGTTCAACAGATTTCTGAAACAAAAGAAGAGACTTAATTTCACTAAGGGGTTATAAGATGTTCCGCTTCATGACTACAACCATGTTCAGCAATCACTGAATGTAGGTTCCCATCAGTGTTGACGTTTCATATCAGTGATTTCTATTCCATCAGAGGAATATTGCCTGAAGTGATCCAAATTTGGATATGAGAACTTTCTACATACCTCACAAGTATGAAATTTGCAACACAAATGCACATCTTCGTGGCGCCTCTGGTAGCGCATATACCACATGTCCTAACTGCAGCGGCCATGGGTTTGAATCCAACCCACGGCCCTTTGCTGCATGTTATCCCCTCATTCTCTCTCCCTGACTTTCCTGACTGATCTGTCGCTGTATTATCGAAAATAAAGGCAAAAATGCCCAAAAATAAATATATAAAAAAAAAAAAAAACCAAATGTACATCTTCAATTCACAAGTGGGTAAGCCTCTCAATAAACATAAAACACAAACATAACCAAACATAGAAGAAATGATTTTCAACCAGCACATGAAAAATCATTGACCCTGTTTTATTAACCATTAATATATAAAGCAGGATTCTGCCGCTAAAGAGACACAAGTGCAAACAAAGGTAAACTACTCACACAAACATCAAGAGAGCCGCATTCCTATGATCGTTCTTATGTTGAAGCCAAGCGGTGACATTGCATTCCCCAGATACACACCTTGCCTGGCCAGTAATAGAGAACAGCAGCTGGCTATGTGAGTAGCGTGACTGCAGTGAATTGCAGCGTAGCTCATGCAAGACCTTGTAAATTTTATACTAATTGTGAAGCCTGTCAGCATCCAGCGTTGACGATACACTGAAAGCTGGAAAGAGGAACTTTCTCCCTTTGAACAGCTATTGGACACTGTCTCCTTTCCTGTGTTCCCTCAAGCAAAGGTGGATTCAATCCTCATGGTGTGATTCCCAAAACTTGGCTTTCGAAGGCTGGCCACTTGTCACTTTCAGGCACTGTGAAGGGAGTTAACATGAAACATAGAGGTTACTGATTTTGCCGTAGGTGTAGTTTTATTGTACCCTTACAACAGTCTGGTGTAGATTGAGAAAGAATGTGTCTGGGTGGGATGTGTTACAGTACGTGTCCATGTTCATCTTGCCAGACCCTCGACTCTCTGAGCAATACAAAGTGAAGACAACATGCTGTCTGTCCCGCCTTTGTCTCACCATCTGAAAGCTGATATCAATGTCACACAACACTTCATTCATCTTAGAGCAATGAAAAAATATGAGCAGTCAGAATCTCTAAGCAACTTCATTTAGCATTTCTCTGCTTATATTATATAGATCATATAATAGATTGATAAAATACTATAGCCACCAATGTGTTTCTAATTTTTTGTCCGACCATTATCATTGAGGGTCTACACAACTACACACAGTATTAGAAACATGACTGGCATTTATTAGTGTCTAGGCTCATAAAGCATGTGGGAGGTGTGTGTGAAAGAAAATAGCAATTACTAAAGGAAAGAAATTGAATGCTGCCTGGCAGTGGGTTGTTTAGGGCTTCCCTGGAGTTGGCATCAGCAGCTAGCTCAAGCATTGGCCCCATTAGGTGCCAGTCCAAACGGTGTTCATCATAGATGTTGTACAAGATGTACTGGTTTCGTTGTTTTGTGGGTGGTCCAAAAGAAAACATATCTGAAGGTAGTCAGCTTTAACAGTTCTCTGAAAAAGACAAGTATGAAAAATGTGTGAGCTCTCTGTCAGTTCAACACTAACTCAGTGCTCCATCCACGACCAGCCATCCAAAAGACTGAAGGAAATTGATATTGTGAGCGTGTCAATATGGGTCTACTCATCCTATCATTATATTGCAGAACAGCTCAACAGCACTACAGCCTCCAAAATGACTTCATGAAGGTAGGATTTATTGCAGGGCTGTTGTATTAGACTGCATTAGTTTTAGATAAGTGTGCCAAATAAACTGGTAGCTGAGTGTATATAGTCCGCACTTACTACCTCACCTTTATTTTGGCTCTTCATTGCCACTGAATAAACATATCAATTTGAAGTAATGAAATAAAATAGTGAAAATGGTCCCGACAATTCGATGCAAGATAAAATCATGCTTGGACAAACTGCAACACACACATCATTTAAGATGATGGATTACAGTGGTTAATGCAGCAACATGTCTCTGTGAGTTGCTTTTGATGGTGTTCTGAAATTTCTGGATTGTGATTTCTGTGACGGCAGCCCAACCTGCAGTAAGAGGGAGAGTTGTAGCTCCTGATTGCACACAGTATGTAGGTGGGTTTGAGTTTTTACAGCCTGTGACCAACAGTTGACTCTATTTTGATGTTAGTACTCACTTTAAAGCGCACACTGGAAGTATTGCTCATATGCAGTTAACATCCACCCAACTATAAACTTTGCATCATTTTGAATATTGTGTGTATCTTCCTGCACATCCCATCTATACACCTGATTCTTTTGGTCCATTTTCAAACTCTCTGGTTCATATCAGGGTCATTGTTTGAAGAAGCACTAAGTGTACTTGTCTGGTTCACTATAAGAAGAGTAGAGGCAAGGCAGAGAAGTGGAAAGATAGGAATAGACATGGGGAGGACAGAGAAGAGACAGCGTGACGCGAGGAGGATGGAACGGGCCGATAACTCATGCAAGCATACCGTATACACTGTATGTCATACGCATTCTCCATCATTCACCAACACACACACAAACACACAAAACATCATATGCATATTTATTCATGCAACACACATGCTCAAGGAGCTCGCTGAGAGGAAGGAGACTGATAGATTGAGGTGAGGATGAAAGTGTTTAGCCAAAAGAAGATGAGCTTGGAGGAGATTCAGTCTCTAGGAGCCCATATGTTTTTCATTACTGGAGCTCAGACATGTCCTCTAAGCTGTCAGAGACTGGAAGCATCTGCATGTGTGAGCGTATGCAAATGCTTAATATGTATCCTAGCATTGGTTTGGGGACATACAGTATCCCTTCCAGCATAAAGACACGCACCGTAAATGAAGTGCTGCTTGTTCAGCTCATCCTCTATTTTAACCCACCTATCTTTCCTCTTTCTCTCCTCCATCTGTTCTACACCAAGTCTCTGTGCTAAGCTTTCAGCATTTTGGAACCTGAGCTGTCTGCAGAGGAAACTTTTTTTTTTTTTAATATATATCAGAACCACACTGCCCCCACACTTGACTCAGCCCACCCATTATACACACAGCCAGCAAAGCTTATTTGTTCACATTGGAAATGCTTCCCAAACTATTTTTCTTGTATGATTTCACCAGATGTTGTTGTTAGTGTCTGCAAAATCTCACTAATTCATCTTGAGAATTTAATTTATATCAGAGTAAAGCAAGATAAGATAAGGGCTTTATTAGTTTTTATTGGTGTCTAATCACTAACGCATGCCACACATTACACTTTCCAACTGTGGTATTTTCCTCCAGGTTGAACCAATACTTTCACTATGACTCAGTAACAGCTCCGCAGCCGTTCACCAGCCTTTTCTCCCTCATGTTGTTCTCTGGTGAGCATGTTACCACCAATGTAGTTTTTTTTCCATGTTCACTGTGTTAGTTGATGAGCCATCGCTTGGCATGCTCTCACAACCTCTCCCCTGCTCTGTTTGCCAGCAGGTCTGGAGCATGGACCACTATCCTTGTCCATCTGGCAGCACAGCCTAAGTGTTGTTTATATAGCGATGGAGAAATTCATTGCTCTTATTTCCCTAAGAGTCCATGAAGACAGATCACTGGTTGAACAACCTTGTTGCAGTCATTGGTAGAAGTGGACTGAAGTCATTGTAATCAGAGCACCTAAATTGTGTATCTGTGGCTTCTAGTAATTACAATAATGTTTTCTGAATTCAGATGTTCATTTACAGCAGGTTATTAGTTATGCAAGTTGATTACACAGTATGTGTTCCACATTGGCTGAGTATAGCTGTAGCCGATCAAAATGTGCAACACATGGGTAAAGCTTACATACTCACAGTATATACATGGCAATGTAAGAGACATGGCTGATGGTGATTGTATTTAGAAGTGATTTCTCAGAACTCATCAAAACCCAGTGCTGGACTAAATGATCAATGGAGATGAATGTTTTTTATATGACCTCAGCTTTGGCCCTTTAGGCCTTATAGGTATCCTGATGTTTTAGCCCATGCACCAAGACCTCTGCATACATGTGATGTACAGTTTATTAAACAGCTTTTCCACTTTCCGTGACGCAATTTATCTCTCTGTTTTCTCTTGTAGAGCATCCCATATGCTTCACAATGATCACATCCTTTATAATGACAGAGGAACTTGGAAAATGCTTTTGAGGCCGACTCAATGAATCTAACGTCAGTGGTTCAATTTGCATGTTTTGATTTGAGCCAACCTGTCGAACACTTGTCTCTTTTCCCAACCCTGAGTTGTCAGAAAAGTATTCAGTGGAATAGCAGTTAGATGCATATGTGGACCATCTGGGAGAGGAAACACTCTTGGCCAACTTTACATACCGTAGCCACAGATTGCCTTTGTTGACAGGTTCTCAGCCTATATGTAATTTTCAGAACTATACTTCTCTAGACATGGAACATATTGATCATGAATGAGCAGTTTTACAAAACTGGTCGCTCTAAGTGCACATGTACTCTTGTGTCCTGCTGTATTCTCTAATGCTTTGGGGTGTGTTTCTGCCTTGTCTGAATGCTTTTATGCACATGCTTCAAGTGAGTGTGCCAAGCTAAAATGGGCAATGGCATGAGCTCTGGGTTAGGAATACTCTTCAGACATATTCAGGGTCTCAGTGTTGGCAGAGCAACTGTGACATTCCTTTAGAAGTGGATAAAAAGTACAATAGCATATAGAGACTCTCAACTCTCACAGAAACAAGCAAAAGGGAGAGATGTTTGTTAGATTTGAAAGCTTATAGCATAGCATGTTCTGCTCTGTCTGACTTGTAGCATAGACAATGACATCACAAACTCAGTGGATATGGTGTAATGCATGGTGTACAAATTAGCACAGTTTGAATTAAGGGACAGGAGTAATGGTCTTCGCACAGATGTGTTTGAAGTAAGCCATGTACTGACAAGGACTCAGCCGCAGACGTCACAGGGTAGGCAGCCTGGTTTGGCACGGTGGCAGCGCTTGTAAACCACATAACGTGTAATGGTGACTTTTACAGTTGCCGTCAATTTGGAGCCATTTGCAAGAACTGCTCAATGCCTCAGAAATAATGTGTGTGTTCTGATGCCCAGCTGCGTGGGTTAGTGAGACCCTTCAGAGTCAGGCAAAGTTGCTTCATCAACGTAAGTGCTTACCACATAGCTTAACAGAGCACATTCCCTCTTTAGTATTACGAAAGTTGACCTCTATAAAAGTAAAAGTTGACCACCCATACCACAATGATTAACTATAGTAAAATAGCAGTTTGGAAGTCCAGTTTTATTACACTGATTTTGACCTGGACGCTGCCCCAAAAAGCAAAGATTTCTTAGAATGAGGCAACCTTAGACCCTTTTCCCTGTTTGTCTGTAGGAACTCTGACAGTTCTGCACTTGGGGTCATTTGGCAAAGTGGGAGGCTGAGGCTTTGGGACCTCTCATTGATAGTGTCAATGACTCCATGGAAAAGAAAAAGCGAAAACAATAAAAGGCCTGCCGCCAAAGTCGGCTGGCTCAGCCAGCAAGGGAGAGAACTTGTGTGTAGTGGTGTGACTTTGTGAATACTTAATTAGTCCAACATGTGACTAGTCCTGCTTCTCAAAGCTCGGTGCCTGTGACTGACAGCACAGAGAACCTGTTAGTGACAAGGAGCAGGGGAGGTCACGGGAGAGGGAGGGGGAGAGGGAGAGGAAGCGAGGGGAGCCTCAGTGAGTCCACTTGTCTCACGCAATCTGGAATCACTACAGCACCTCGCATCATTCCACTTTCATCCAGCTTGTCCTGCGTCACTTCGTAAGAATGCAATCTATCCACCAACTTGGAAGTGAAACAGTGTGATAATTTGATACTGATAAAAATGTGGTGTCATGACAGTGAAGGACATAATGATGGGCTTAGTTTTCAAAGTGAAAATTTATATGGGACTGTAGCCGAAGAACAGTATCTGCCTGTCAATCACAGTAAAAAGCTGATTCTCTGGGGGCCTCCAGAGAGCCTTTGAGGATGAAGTTATCATCAAGATTTTCCATCACATTAAAGAAAATTACAGCATTTGTATTGCCATAGCACGCCTCTGTGCTTCTTGCAATTAGCTTTTTACTCTTTGTGTGTTTGTGGTTTTTGATAGTTTTACAGCAAATCCAGTGTTTAGGTGAACACAAGACCCAGTTTATCATTCTTCTGTAACCCTCCTGTCATTTTAACACATTGACACTGGTTTCCATGTCAGTCAACGCTATTAATGAGACATGCGAGTTGTTATCTCCTCCCCTGGCTTTTCAGTAAATAAACATTTGTTTTCCGACTGCTTGCCTGATTAAATATGTGCTCAAACAAAGAATACAATGAGAAACAAGTTGCAAAAAATTTCCTGGACATTCCAGAGCTCCAGCTCCAAAGTCTGCTTTCCGAGCGTCTGCCGTCAGTTACAGTGGATCTCTGCCATGGAATTCTTTGCTCTCTTAAATTAAACCCTCCACCAGGCCCAGCTGGTTCACAAAGTAGACAGAAGGGGAGAGGGGGACGAATAAGGAGGAGAAGGAAATGTGCGAGCAAATCCATCTTTCACTTCTCACGATTGGCTTCCTCTGGTTGCTGCCATTAACACCTCATGTCTGGTCAACGCAACCCCGTAGACAAGAGAAGAAAGAGCAAGAGAAAAGGATGATGAATCAGGGAGAACAAGGGCAAGAGAAAGACAGACTGAGAGCTGAAAACAATGTTTTGATTAATGTCTCTTGTATTCCTCTGGTTCTGAAACACAGGATTACCTTACCTAACCCCAATGGAGAATGAGCAAGACATTTCAGTGGTGAGATTGAAACCAGATATTTCTGTTCACACTGGCTCATATCCATCACTTGTACTGGACCCGAGTTTGAGAACATGACTGGTGACTGAAAGAAGTAGCAATACTGTCTGGCTTGTTTTATTCCAGTGCCAGTCTTCATTTTAAAGACCAAGGCACATAACATGGTGCAGCAGGAGGCAGTGGATACGGCAGCCTCTCCGTCATCACATTTTGATTCCTCTGAAAACAAGACTCTTCTTTGTCGGAGAAGGTCTAGACTTGGATTCACTTGTGTACCCCCTCGCTGAGATCACTCTTAGACCAGCCACCACAAATGAATCACCACCGCTGGGTGATGCGCAATTATTTGCTGCCACACCATCCCAAATTTCACCTCAACAACCTGCTGGTGCACTTGTCCCTGCACAGCTGTGAAAGCCAGTGGTCTTTTCTGAATGGAAACTGGCTAGTAAACCATGTTTCTGTCACACTTTTTTTAGAAATCTAAATGGAGGAAACTATGATGCATTGCCTTACTGCATCACTTACCTTCCAATTTCCTTGGCCCCCAGTCCTCCCTCCTGTGTAGTATTGGGTTTCTGTCCCTTCCAACTTGTATTCAGAGCATTGACCTTTTGTAGGGTTCCTTTGTCCAAGGTCCAAAGGCAGCTGGCGTTTCAAGTGTTCTCTCGGGCTTCCCACTATGCCTTGAGGGTCACCGAGAAAAATTAGCCACTACATTAGTGTACAGAAATCCTTCAGGTTGTCAGCAATCAACTAAATACCGGGAGCGGCACCAAAGAAAAGCAATGATTGGATATCAGGGTCATCGTGCAGACTTTCCATGTGTGCGGTTCATAACAACAAACAACATTGGTTTAGACTTCCAATAATGTGTGAGCTAAGACGGGTCTATTTGTGTGAGCTGACGTGCTGTAATGATGGTAGTCCAACAAAAGCATGCTTGTTTGAGCTGACAGGATGGTGTAAATATGGCTAAACAGAGAGCTTTTGTGCAAAAACTCTACTCTCCATCTCCCAAAAATACAATCAGTGCTTGGACGCCAAACCGACAAAAATCCAGATTTTGTTAGTGTGTCCTCTCACAGTGACCCTGAAAATACACAACCTCCAGGGTAGTATTTTTTTCACTTGAGAGCATTTTATTTTCCCAGTGTCTAGTGATGTCAGAACCACAGAAAATAAAGTTTCTTTTCCTTTCTTCCTTGTCTAAACTTTATGTCTGCCCAAGGCCTGCGCTCATGGTTACACACACACACAGACACACACACACACACACACACACACACACACACACACACACTCTCAGGCCGACTTCTGCGTGTCTGCATCTTGTCTCCTGATCTCAAATCAGAGAGCTGAGCTCAACGTGGCAGGTGCTGGTCGACTCTGAGCTCGACTGCCAGGGCCAGGTTGGGTCATGCACATGTGAGCACAGGTGGGCCAGATGACGGATGAATAAGCTAAAAGTCTCCACAGTTCTGGCTGTCTTCACTCTCTCTTCGTGTTTCTCTTCCATTGACATACATAATCTCTCTGTTGCACAGACTGTGCTGTATATTTCCAACACTCACACTGACAATCGCATACACATCAGACTGGCCAACGAGACATTCTGTGATCCGGAGGCAAGATCAGACAGTACAGTTTTAAAGGAACATTTCAAGCCAGACTTGGTCATTTCAAGGGGTTTTAGGCATCTGCAGCATTCAATATATCTTGTAACACATTTGTTCTGTGTCAGTTTTCTGTCAATTCCTTAAAATTTTTATAGTATGTGGAGCTCACTGATAAAAACGAGACAAATGATACAAATTCCTTGTGTCAGCGCAAGAGACACTGGAAAAGAGAAAGCCGTAGATCAGTCTGATTTATATAAGAATTGATTACTGTTATTATTACTTCAAGGTGTGCCTGGGGATGGTTGAGCAATCGAGGAGAATCAGGCTGAAAACTTTGAAGGTGATGGATTATCACAAGGACGCTTAGCTTAGCAGCTGGGCTCGCGTTGCATGCTCAGTCTGTTTGCCAAGCCCTTGGCAAGGCTAGTGCCCACATTTGTTTTGACTAGGTCATGAAACTCCACACTTCCATCTTTCTCTCTGTCTCTCCCAGCACATTCCTCCTCCTCATCACTATCATTACCTGCACTCTGCAGATTGCTGGATTGACTCCATGCTCTCACCCTCCAGTCTCATGTGTGTGTCTCTCTCTCCCCCCTGTTCATTTGCTTCCCATGCAAAGTTGTTCTCACCCCAGATTTTTTGGCTTAGAAGTGTTGATGAAAACAAGTTCCTTGGTGGACTAGTGTGTTGGCCTCATTCTAATTTCTCCTTGTTTCAAAAACAGTCATTAGTCCAGCATGTTTGTCTCTGATTGGGCGAACTAGTTCAACTCACAGCTTTTTTTAATGTCTGAGAAACATGTGACCAACAAGTTATAAACATATGGAGTCTCATATGTTAGTCCTTGAAAATAGGCATTTATCTGGAAGTACTTGTGTTTAACTTAATGCATCTAGATTTGAATAATATCCCACCTTCACCGTCTTTCTTGACATTTTTCATAAACTGCACTGAAAAGACTTTTATAGCATGTTCTACGTTTTGCAATGGATGACAAATCAAAGGTAAATAAAGTTAAGTTGAGCTTTCCTGATGAGTTAAATTACTATATTTTATATTTTAATAATTTTAAATTTTTGACATCCTGTCATGACATCCACTCCATTCTTGACTCCTCAAGGAAAGTAGCAGTTGGTTTTTACTGCTTATTTGCTTTGTTAACTCGAGCCACTAAGCACAAGCAAAGCAAACCTTCACATAAAAGTATTTTTCAGTCGTAAGTCTTCCAATGGCTTTTTTAAATATACATAACATAATAATGACATACTGTACTTTAATATTCCCTTAATGCTATCCTGGACATTGACCGTACAGTGGGCTCCTGATTATAAGGGTCTTCCGGCCTTTTCTCAATCCAAGTGCAGGTGGTGAGCATTGTATTCCATGTCCTTTCCCCACTTTCTCCATTTCCCTTCTTCGTCTTGTTCTCACATTTTTGGTCTTTTCAGCAAACAGAGACCCAAGCAGGGATATGACTTTATTCATACATCGAGTCAAGCCAAAAGTTTTTGCCGCCCATGGATTAGTCTGGGGCTTTTTGTCTCCCAAAGAACAGATTGCTGCCTCCAGTGTTTAGAATACAGCATAAGCAGAAGACAACCATGTTATGTCTATCATGTCTCTTGGTCAGTGGGGGTCAGCTCTTTCCCCTGTGCCTAAGGTGCAGTCCTTGGCTCTAGAAACATAAATGTGAGTGTTTTCAATGACATTTAATTAAGCACACATGAATTTGTCATATTTGATGTGTTTGATTTTTTTTCTTAATCTAGAGTTTGTAGTGCTTGCGGGTCCTGGGAAATGTTTTGATGAAAGATTGAGTGATGGGTTGTTTTTATTGAATGGTAATAGTATTATAGTGGTATTGTTTTTATTTGAAGAATGTACTAGTAACTCATTATAGCCACAGTTA
Source organism: Seriola lalandi dorsalis (assembly GCF_002814215.2). Classification (NCBI taxonomy): domain Eukaryota; kingdom Metazoa; phylum Chordata; class Actinopteri; order Carangiformes; family Carangidae; genus Seriola; species Seriola lalandi. Next base: position 77,178 of record NW_019523618.1, on the reverse strand, counting down.
TAATAAAGTTACAAGAATGTTGTTTTTTCTTTTCCCTGACTTTTCATGCCCCATCTTTACTTTATTTCAGGTTATGGTAATCTAGGAGCTGGTGGACTTGGTGCTGGTGGATTTGGAGCTGGTGGACTTGGTGCTGGTGGATTTGGAGCTGGTGGACTTGGTGCTGGTGAGTACTTATAGTCTGGAACTGAAATGATTGGTAATGTGTCCAAGCATGGTGCAACATTTAAACCAATCTCATAAGGTTTCACAACAAAGATCTAATATGTCTTTTGAAAGTTTGCTCACCTTTGCCCCTTTATATCATTTAGGTGGTTATGGTGGATATGGTGGAGGCACTGGGGGGTTTTTCCCAGGAGCTGGACAGAAGGCTGCCAAAAGAGGTACATCTTCTGGTTTTCTTAAAAGAGAAAGGGAGAGATTTAATAAATAAAGGGTTAGTTTATGAATGTATATATGAATATATATGAATAGTCTGAAAGAGTGACATGAAATAAATAACTTTTTTCCATTAGTAAGACTCCACCTCTTTATAAATTTTGGCTTTTGGAGTCTTAATGCATATGTAATTTGCTCCATCTCATACAGGTCCCATACTTTATGGATCTAAATGTTGTGTAATGGAGGATCAGGTTTCAACCACCTAACTGTAATACAAAGAGTGACTTTTACAGAGGTATTGAATTCAGCATTAATCACTCTGGTCTTTGCTGCTTGGAGTATATTTACACCATAAAAACCAGAAAGATGTCACTTTAGCTGATCCTATCATTTGTAATATGTCAAGAACAATGATTCTAAAGAAATTACACAAGAACCCAGCAGAAGTCAGACATTTGATGTTGGTGTATCGCTTATTACTTTAATAAGAAGTTAAGAGGCATGTGTGCATCAGTTATTTGCTGTGGGTTTGATTCCTGACATCTGTTGTTTATGGATTCCTCCATTGGACACAAACACAAGCGAAGGGATCACAGGCAATGGAGTGCTTTTTCCCTGACTTCTAAACAAAGTGCAATGCTGTAGGCTCACTGACTGTGATGGAAACTGGGGGTCATCAAACATGATGATGGAATATTGGTTGTTGGCATGAGCCGCTGATTATGTTCCACTTGTTTGTTTTGAGTTGTTTGTTTTGATTGCTGGAGTGATCGGTTTCAACCTTTCTGTAGAAATGCCTCAGATTCAAGGTTTGGCAAGTTTGGCTCTCATTTTTGCATTTAGGCTCGTGGTAAAAGATCCATCTGTGGAGTGTTCATGGTGTACCATTTAGATAGACTATCTCTTCCTTTAACTGCTTTCACTGTAATTTAACACAGGCTATAGTGGTCATCTTCCTGCATGGTTTAGAAAGTAATCATAAGTATTAGCTTGTAAGCAAGCATTGTCCAACAGTAAAATCACTTGCTGATGTGTCATTAAAAAGTTGCTGAAACAACAAAAAAGATGCATTGTTTCTGATAAGGCTCCTTGATGGTTATTCCCTAAATCTCTCATATTAACGAATACTGCTGAAATTCTGTTTTTTCCACAGGTGCAGGAGGCCATCTGCTACCACAAGGAGGTAATCTGATTCTTGGCCTGATGACAGACTACTGTACAATCTTGAATTGTACTGAATACTGACACGAAGCCTTTCAGAACTTTGAAAGATCGGCATGCTTGCATGTTGTGAGAAAGCCAAAATGAATGTTTCGCATTAATAGTAACTCAGCATGAAAAACACTGTTTGGCAAGCACAAGTACATTTTTATCATGTACCTGCAAACCCCGGACAGTTTGAACTTCAGCAGAGCCCGGGCGTGACCTTAAGCTCTGTGCTCTGTATGTGCACATGATTTGCTTTAAATTAGACAGGCTGATTAAGCATGGACTCAGGAGGGTCCACTCATGGCCAAGACTGTACTATGGCAAAGAGCCTACTCTTAAGTATTGGTTGGCAATGATGAAACTTCAGTCCCTAGAATCAGTCTGTACTCTTTTCATGACACTCAAAATAACAACCCGTTCCTCTGAAAGAGCACAGATAAAACAAAACATTACCTTGCCAAACTTTTACTCACCAAATCTCCCAGGCCACATACTTACAGGCAGTGCGCAATGTCTGTCCGGCAAAGTATGGGGAATTTAAGATTAAAAAATGAAAGAAAAAAAAAACAGTTTAAACAAATAAATGAATGTGTTTTATTCTTTTGCCAAGCTCCCTTACAAGTGAAGCTGACAGCTCATTTCCTCCACTAGGGGATAGCCAAAGAAATGAGGCATTTGATGAGGCAAGACAAATGCCATGCATGCTGGCTGCCTGTCCTGATTACATGAAACATCAGCCGTGTTGCTTTTGATCATGTAGTGATGACAGAATAGTAGGGCCAGATTAGCTACTCTCAATACCAATGGTCAGTGGAGGGATCTGGCTCCCTTCTGAGGAGGTGATGTCTGGCGCTAGCCACATACCTGCTCATTACTTCTCCTCAGTATCACAGGGCCCTCTAGTGGTCATGGGCTGTACAGCTATAGAATATTCATATTGCAGCATTTCATTGGTGTGTAACTAATTGTGATTTTAACATAAAACCTGACATTGTATGGACAGGAGGAGGTCCAGGAGCTACAGGAACTGGAGTGGTGCCTGCTGGAGGCAAGTCACACACATAACACATCATTCAACCTACTTTCTTATTATATTTACTCTGCACTGCTTTTTAAAAAAGAGAAGTTAAACTTGCCTTAGTTACAGCTTGTGTTTACTTTTGTCATACTGTGATTTCTGCTTCCCAATTACATTTTCGAGCCCAAATTGGCTCAGGTAGAGTGGAATTGATCTCTCTGACGAGAAGCCAATTTGGGCTCCAAACATAGAACCTTTCCTAATGTAATAAAGTAACAATTTTAAAGAGGGCTGTTAACCATGTCCTTGGGAGGCAGAAATCACAGTTACAGTTGTTTGGACTCAGCACATGGACATGAAAGACATGTGAATGTTTTTCACACTTTATATTTGTCATACTCCCCCAATGAGCCAAGTAACATTTTATGTTTTTTCTTTCAGTACCTGTTATTCCTCAAACAGGCCTTCCAGGAGGGGCCGGTGGTGGCGCGGGAAAGAAAGCTGCCAAAGTGCCAGGTTTTGTAGACTCAACAATAAACTCATAAAGCTGAAGGCAGACAGGACGTTGTTCACAAGGCAGCAGAACCACATCCAGTTCCTTTTCCATTGCATGTGGCAGGTGTTCAGTGCCACTGCAAAAACGAAAAGATAATTATTTGTAAAACAAGGATGTTTTACTAAATCTGGGTCTTCATTTTTTACTGTTGGCCCTCTTCATGGGAAATTGTGATACTTTTGTTTAAATCAGCTTCGTCTATATTAGTGTACTCAGACTTTCAAACATAAATATTGAGCTAAACTCAACCATAGATATATTGCACTTTCAACACTTCATGCAATGTGCTTTACACAGCAAGGGAAAACAACAAAAGAAAGACAGACAAGGAAAAATACAGAATTTGAATTGAAAAATATATATCATATAAACACAGTATTAACCTAGCCTGAGAAAAAGCAGCAACTATTTTGAAATACAGAATGTTCTTGTTATATATGTTGTGATTTGTTTTCCTTATTTCCTTAAATTATGTCTATGCTAGTCAAATTTAAAAATCTGGCATCCAACACTTTGACATCTCTTCAATAGATATATATATATATATATATATATATATATATATATAAACAGCAACACAATTCTTAAAATACTTGTGCACTCTTTGTAGCTCATAAGAAATTAGACGATTATGTTAAAATTGCTGCTTATGTATACTACCAGATACTTCTCATATATTTGAATGTGGATGCAGAAGTGCAGTACTGTCTTCTCTCATTGTCTGTGGCAGGTGTGGGTGTCCCTGGACTTTACCAAGGTGGACTGGTGCCAGGAAAAGGTTTGTCTCTTTCACTGATTAATCTCAGGCAGTATTTGTCAAGAGTTTCACCATGTGAATGTTGAAAACAAGCGCTGTACAGGGATTTAATGTGTTTGTTTTTTTGCGTTCTTATGGCTCCCTCAGGGTTTGGTGGACGTGGAGTTCTACCCGGGGTGGCCACAGGCACCGGCCTGAATCCAAAATCAAGTACGTTTTAGTTTTTTACTCATTGGTGTTGAATTACTGTCCTCGTCATTGAATGCAATATGGGGGGAAAAAGGAGTTCTACAAAGGTTAAACAATACATTACACACTTTACACAATACCTTAATAGAAAATATTACAGATTTCTTCAGTGAAACACATACAAAACAAAAGATAAATGAATAAGTACATGAAATAAAAAAAAGTAGATTAAGTGCTGGTGATGGTTGTCAAAGAACATTGTATATCCAAAAATGTCACTGGTCTCCGGACCACAATGGCACAGAGGAGTTTAAGTTTCCAGGCCAGTGCTCTGTTTGCTGTGTTTGTTTCATTGCTGTCTAGTATTTACATTCAAACAATGATCTTCTCTCATCCATGTGTCTGATTGCATGTTCTGATTTTTCTCATGCAGTCGGAGGGGGAGGACAAGGACCAGGTAACTGTATTTATGATTATGATTATGTTTATTACAAACAAGTACATTGGTATTTACTGGTATTAGCTGATCAATTTATTTCCTCCGACACAGGAGGCCGGGGGTATGGTGGACCGGTGCAGCCAGGAGTATTCCATGGATACCCCCTCAAATCACCCAAAGTGCAAGGTGAGATCTGAATCCAGACTAACTAACTGTGTTATTTGGAAGTCACATTCTTGTGTTCATATGGGATGATGTTCATAGCGCCCATCTGAACTTTGTCAATGTTCACAGACAGACACAGATAGTCTTACTCATCTTATGACCTGATAACCAATGGGCACGTCCATGGGTAGCACCCTAAGGTTTTCTATGGTGGGTTTATCACTGGTTGATTCTGAAGAGAGAGGTCTGTCTTTGGGGTCCCTGAAAAGCCCCACAAGCAGAACATTGCCTGTTTTGTAGAAATTCCCACTGCAATGCTACTTTGCTCCTAGTTCCACAGTGGATAAGGCAATTCAAAATGCTGCTACTAAACTTCGCTGCATTAGAGTATGATTGCCAACTCTCCCATGTCCATCAGGGTGTTTCAAAATACCATTAAAGGAAGGATGACGGATTTAATTTAATTTATTTAAAAAGATCCATTTAAGCGCTCTTTGGAGGGAAGTATGACTTGTATTTCCTTCCAAGTGAATTCTTTTTTTTTCTCCATACTTTTCTCTAGATTTCATCATTTCCCTTATGTAATCACAACTGTAATTACTGAATAAAGACACTATTATAGGTTAAGGGGAGATAATGATGGACCAGACATCTCTACAAAAATCACACCAAACTTCAACAGCAGTTCACAAACACACTGAAAAGCATAATGCTCCTGTAGCAATGAACTACATGTCATAAATCTTAACTTTTACTGGGACTTACCAACTAACCTCTTTATTGGTTGAATGTAGTTGTGAACAGTTGCTCATGCATTTCAAAGAAATTTGGACTCGGTCGGATCAAATTAATGGCATTCAAAACAATTACACTGCATTTTAAAGTATGGTCATTCTCTCACATAATTAATGTTAGACATGTTATTAACATAGTTGTTGCATTCTGCCCCATCATTTTCTTCAGGTGGCTATGGAGCAAAACCTGGAGGTGGCAAAGTTCCCTATGGTACAAATACTTGTTTGCATTTTTACAAAGATTCAGCTTAACTGTGGCATCAGTTGAAATGCAGAGGTTACTGATGTGTCACATTACAATGTTTCAGGTTATGGGGGCTTTGGTACTGGTGGAGCTGGACTGCCGGGAGGAAAAGGTGGCCCTGGTTCGATACCTGGATATCCTGTTGGAACTGGTGTGTGTTTGTGCAAATCTGCTGTTAACTGATATGAAGTAAAGTGGTAGAAAAGACTAATTTTTAGACAAATGCCCAATGTATTTTTACTTTCTGCAGGAGTGGGGCCCGGAGGCATCTCACCTGCTCAGGCTAAAGCTGCCAAATATGGTAGTCTACCATATTCATTACCAAGACAATGTTCCCTATTGTTGCTTTGTTTTCTTATGAAAAACATGTGATGTGTTGTGTTACAGCAGTACTGAACATATTTGTATCTGACTAATATCTGTGCTGTCTGCCCCAGGTTTGGGTGGTCTTGGAGGTGTTGGAGGTGTCGGGGGTCTTGGAGGTGTTGGGGGTGTCGGGGGTGTCGGTGGTGTCGGTGGTGTAGGTGGTGTTGGTGGACTGTATCCAGGGCAAGTGCCAGGAGGTAAAATATCTAGCAATATACATAAAAATACTGATATACAGATATGTAACCCTGAATCAAAGACATTGTAAATGTTTTAGAGCCACACTTGCATAGCTTAAAAAAGTAATTAAAAATACTTTCAATTGCTATTATCTCTGTTTTTTCTATTCTAAATGTAATGTAATGTCTATTGTAAAATATAATATTCCCTATCTTTAATTATTTTACAACAGGATATGGAGCTGGGTCTAAGGCTGCAAAATATGGTGAGAACTTTCATATTTTTGCATATAATAGAAGTATATTTATAATCATATCCTCACACTTTTTTCACATTATCTATTCACCTAACATGCAAGTAAAACTTATTACTTTATAGTACCTTATGTTGTGTAGAACATCTCTGTTCTGCACACTTGACCTGTTTCTGCTATTGGGGTTCCCTGGACAGGAGTACCAGGGGGAGTACCAGGGGGAGTACCAGGGGGAGTACCAGGGGGAGTACCAGGTGGGGTACCAGGGGGAGTACCAGGTGGTGCACCCATTGCAGTACCAGGAGGAATTCCAAGTTTCCAAGCCAAAGCTGCTAAATATGGTATCGTGCATAAATGGAATTATCATATGCACTTTTTTCAGATCAAATGCACATACATCTTCATAAGTACAAAACATGTACTCAGTATGGAGTATTAGCTCTAATTACGGTTTCTCTCTCCCTCCCAGGGACAGGGATAGGCGGTCATCTAGGGGCAGGAGGTCAACTAGGGGTAGGAGGTCATCTAGGGGCAGGAGGTCAACTAGGGGCAGGAGGTCATCTAGGGGCAGGAGGTCAACTAGGGGCAGGAGGACAAGTAGGACCAGGAGGATACTCCCCTGCTGCCAAAGCTGCTAAATATGGTATGGTATATAAATGGAAATATCATATGCACTTTTTTCAACTCAATATTATTCTTAGGTTATGAGCTCTAAAATTTGTACATACATATGGCTTCAAAAGTACTAAATAGGTTCTCAGTGTGATTTAAGTGTTACCTATAATAATGGTTTCTCTCTCACACCCAGGAATAGGAGGTCAATTAGGGGCAGGAGGTCAATTGGGCGCAGGAGGTCAATTAGGGGCAGGAGGTCAATTGGGCGCAGGAGGTCAAGTAGGACCCGGAGGATACTCTGCTGCTGCCAAAGCTGCTAAATATGGTATGGTAATTTCTTAGGGGATTAAGATCCTGTCTAATTATCTGTTTAATTATAAATTATTCAAATGTTTGTTTTGGACAGTTGAAAAAGTCCAACTGAAATTAAATTGTGTAATTTGTCTCTGCTGCCTCATTTTTTTATTATTCTGTTGGAATACCATTAGTTCTCAGTCTATATTGTTTGAGAAATTATCAAGCAAGATCACCGTACTTTAAACAATGTTAGGTTTGTTGCACTTTGGTAGCTGAATGGTTACAGAACATGCCCTGTAACCATGACCTCTGCTGTTTTATGGGGACCTTTTTCTCTCTGTCTTTCCTCTTTCTACTGCTGACTGTCACAGTCAGACTGACTGTCAATAACTGCCAAAAATGAACTTTAAAAAATACATATTGGACAAACTTGTTTTCCCACAGGAGTAGGGGGACTGGGAGGAACGGGAGGACTGGGAGGTGGAGGATACCCTGCTGCTGCTGCTGCAGCTGCTGCTGCTGCCAAAGCAGCTAAATACGGTAATAATGGAATACTATAATCAAATCTGAGAACTTGTTATGTGGTTTCTTTGAGTGGATCCAGATTCTTAGCAGCAGAGCCCAGTGATATGTGTTGCACTTTGGTAGCTGAATAGTTACAGCACATGCCCTGCAACCACTATGGTTGCTGTTTGATTCCACCAGGGGACCTTTTTTCTCTCTTCCTCATGTTTCCTGTCTGCCTCTCAAATGCTTCCTGTCAAAGGCAAGAACTGCCAAAAATACACTTAAAAAAACATATCAGATAAACTTGTTTTCCACAGGAGTAGGGGGACTAGGAGGAACAGGAGGATTGGGAGGCACAGGAGGACTAGGAGGGACAGGAGGACTGGGAGGTGGAGGATACCCTGCTGCTGCTGCCGCTGCCAAAGCAGCTAAATACGGTAATAATTGAATTCTACTGTCAAATCTCAGAACTTGTTGTGTGGTTCCTCTGAGTGGATCTGGATTCTTAGCAGCAGAGCCCAGTGATATGTGGAGTAGAGAATACCAAGATATGTCATTAACAAGCCTGAAAGAGTTTGAGATTAAATGCCGGGGTTAAGATCACGAGTAATAGTGTGGCTGTTGTATGGTATGGTTACAGTCTTGACAATGCTCCAACCATGTCCTCTGGTACTCACCATTACAACTTAAATGCAGCCTACTTGATAACACTTTCAGATGTAAAGCCAGTGAATTGGAAGTGATACATCTGTTTATGTAGAACATGAAAAGGAGGAGGCTCACTTCAGCTGCAGGGGCTATTTTTAATACAAACTGTGGCAATTTCAAGATCTGCTCAGGGGAAAAAGAGCATGTTACTTGATCTGAATTGCTGTCAATACTCTTAGTTTAATTACCAGAAAAAATGACCATATTAAACCATATCACCAGCATTAACTGGGAATAAATTTATCTTCACAGGAGTAGGAGGACTAGGAGGCACAGCAGGACTAGGAGGAACAGGAGGACTGGGAGGTGGAGGATACCCTGCTGCTGCTGCTGCCGCTGCCAAAGCAGCTAAATACGGTAATAATGTAATACTATTCTCAAATCTCATAACCTGTGATGTGGTTCCTGTGTAGAGCCCAGTGATATGTGGAGCAGAGAATACCAAGATATGCCATTAACAAAGCCTGAAAGAGTCTGAGATTAAATGGCGAGGGGTTAAGATCACAAGTAATAGTGTGGCTGTTGTATGGTATGGTTACAGTCTTGACAATGCTCCAACCATGCCCTCTAGTGCTCACCCTTACAACTTAAACGCAGCCTACTTGATAACACTTTCAGATGTAAAGCCAGTGAAATGGAAGTGATACATCTGTTTATGTAGAACATGAAAAGGAGGAGGCTCACTTCAGCTGCAGGGGCTATTTTTAATACAAACTGTGGCAATTTCAAGATCTGCTCAGAGAAAAAAGAGCATGTTACATGATCTGAATTGCTGTCAATACTCTAAGTTTAATTACCAGCAAAAATTACGATATTAAACCATATCACCAGCTTAAAGTGAGAATAAACTTGTCTTCACAGGAGTAGGGGGACTAGGAGGCACAGCAGGACTAGGAGGAACAGGAGGACTAGGAGGAACGGGAGGACTGGGAGGTGGAGGATACCCTGCTGCTGCTGCTGCTGCTGCCAAAGCAGCTAAATACGGTAAAAATTGAATTCTATTGTCAAATCTCAGAACTTGTCATGTGGTTCCTGTGTAGAGCCCAATGATATGTGGAGCAAAGAATACGAAAGTATGCCATGAACGAAGCCTGAAAGAGTCTGAGATTAAATACCGGGGTTAAGATCACAAGTAGTAGTGTGGCTGTTGTATCGTTTATTTTACAGTTTTGACATTGCTACCAGGAGCTACAGTCTTGACAATGCTCCAACCATGCCCTCTGGTATTCACCATTACAACTTAAATGCAGCCTACTTGATAACACTTTCAGATGTAAAGCCAGTGAAATGGAAGTGATACATCTGTTTATGTAGAACATGAAAAGGAGGAGGCTCACTTCAGCTGCAGGGGCTATTTTTAATACAAACTGTGGCAATTTCAAGATCTGCTCAGGGGAAAAAGAGCATGTTACATGATCTGAATTGCTGTCAATACTCTAAGTTTAATTACAAGCAAAAATTACCATATTAAACCATATCACCAGCTTTAACTGGGAATAAATTTGTCTTCACAGGAGTAGGGGGACTAGGTGGAACAGGTGGACTGGGAGGTGGAGGATACCCTGCTGCTGCTGCTGCTGCTGCTGCTGCTAAAGCTGCTAAATATGGTAACTACAATTAAAACTCTGGAAAGGACAATGGAACTAAACATTGCACTTAAAACAATTGCAAATAGTGTTTTAAGTGAATGTAGATGATTACATGATACATTTTTACATTAAAGGCCCAGGTGGTGCAGGAGGAATTCCAAATGGTGGTGGTGGGGGAGGAGTCCCATTTTTACCAGGATATGGATGTAAGCGTCCCCCAGAAACTTTTTAATCTACATGATTAGTGAGAGAATTATTTTATTACTTTTAAATCTAACTTTTTCTGGACATGTTGTGTTGCAGCTTTGGCGGCTGGTGCCAAACCTCCTAAATATGGTGAGACTGTGATTTACTATTCCATATAGTGTATTGATTAACACTCTATAAGATGTAGGCTGACTTATTGCTCCTATGCCGTGCTGATGTGTGCAATAATTTTTTATGTACAACATGCTTCTAGACAAAAAAAAATGTTGCACACAAAGGTTTTATAATTTAGTAATCTTTCATTCATAAGGTTCAATCTTAATTCTCCCCAACAGGAGTCCCAGGAGCAGGCCAAGGAGGAGTTCCAGGAGGAGCTGGTCAGATACCACCTGGTGGTGGCGGCTATGGTGGTGAGATTTTAAAATGATATATCAGTGGAGACAAAAAGAGTTTGTTCAATGCAAGTGTCTCTGCTGTTTCCTTTATGATAATTCAATATGATCTGATGAATTTTCAGTCACAGACATTATGTCACTTCCTGACAGGTTATGGAGCTGGTGCTGGAGTCAAACCTCCAAAGTATGGTGAGATGTTTTCTTGTTTTTGAGATTATTTTTACATTTTTTAACTAATATGAAGAATCATCTGAATCATTTTTATGCTTTCTGGACCATAAACTGTTTCATCACATATTTATGGATTTGAATTAAATTTTTTTAGCAGCAGTGGTTAGAGTGCATGTGTAAATGTAGTATTTAATTAAAGTAGTTTGAGTAGGACAAGGGCCTAGTGCCGGATTGGGACTAGGGGAACAGGAGGAGCAGGAGGAGTATCTGGGGTAGTAACTGGAGGAGGGGGATACTTCGTTACTGCAGATACTGATAAATATGGCAGCAGGAATAAGATTCCTCAGCAGCCTGGATCTGTGATCTCATTGTTTTGGTTGTTACCCCAAATTCCTGACCATAGCTGAGGGAATGTAGACTGACTGGTAAATCGAAAGCTTAGCCTTCATGCTAGGCTGCCTCTTCCCAATGCAGCACCAGCCTCCTGTCAATCTCATGCTCAAGTTTATCCTCATTCGCGAATAAGACTACAAGGTGCTTCGACTCCTTTGCTTGTGGTAGTGACTCAACCTAAAGGGAGCAATCCACCTCTTCCCTCTCATCATGGCCTTAGACTTGCATCTGTTGACAATTTTTCCCACCCCTTCATACTTGACTCCAAAGACACATAGACCTGAAAAAGCCAGAACCACCTCAAAAAGCAAAGATGCAGTCTCTTATTATATCTTATGCCTTGGGTGACTGTATCAGGAGTTACTGTCAATGCAGCCCAAAATGACATCCAACAATTATACAGAGGTCAGACAAGAGGTCAAGTGTCCAGAAGTCCACAATAGAGTCTGTAGTAGGGTAGAAGTTTGTATTCTTCTGTATTGTAATGCAGCAGATAACAGTGGCATCAATTTGCTGACCTCTTGTGTGCCTCTCGCAGGCGGCATCACTGGAGTAGGACTAGCTGTGCCAGGAGCTACTCCAGGTACAGGCGTCGGTGGCGTTCCAGATGGTTCTGTTGTTGTGTTACCAGGTGGTACAGGTGTTCCTGGAAAACCAGGTGAAGTGTTAGAATACAGTTTCATATATTTTTAGATGAGCCTTTTTTATAAGTTGTGCATTGTTGATGATCTTTTCATTGCTTTCACAGCAGAGGTTCAAATTCCCGATGGAACTCCTCAACCAGGTACAGTCTATGTGTGTTTTGCAGTTTTTCTTTTGCAGTAGCTATGTATAGCATATGGGAGGAGGATTTTACTGCCAAAACCTTAAAGGATATATGTACAGTATTTATTTATTTATTCTTTAACCATGAGAGGCTCATCCAGACTCCTTCAGCAAACCCCTTGCAGCACTTTAAACAACAGACTGACAGCTACCCCGCTGCAGCATCCACTTATATTTGGCAATGGCACTCTACCTTGGAGTCACCGCACCAGTACTGTGCCATCATTTATCCCCTCTACATTTTCTTCACCCATTTCTGCCCACAAAACTCACATGTTGTTTCTAAATCGAGTGCTACCAGCTATTGACCACCTCCAGCTTACAGCCTCCCAGCTGTGGGAGTATCAAGGTGCCCCTTACAGCTTCTGCCTTGTCTCTCTCACTCTGCGGCTGTTTTAAAGCAAAGTGGATGAAATTGCGACCTGTTGTCTTTTGCCAGAGTCTACACCTATTGTCGCAACTGGCAAGGCCCCAGAGGTCCCGCAGCCCAGTAAGACTTGCTGTTTGCATGAAACCTTTGACCATGAAGTTAAATCTGTGGTATTTGAGATATATCAAAATTGCAGTGGAGCTGTAATGTATTTTCTACTCTGATGTAGTATGGGACAGTCCACTCAGTATTTGTGCATGTGATTATTTCCTGTCCCAAAAGAGACATTTAAGAATCTTTCGTTTATTCTAAGTGTTTTGAATTTCTACATCAGGGTTTTAAACATTGATGCAAATTTTCATCTTTGTCTAAATCTAAGTCTTTATGTATTTAATTATACAATATGGGAATATACTCATAATTTATATGGCTAGAAATTAAATCTTGGAATTTAAATTTTCTGATTTAATGGGAATTGTCCATCTTCTCGAATACTGTTTGGAACAACCATAGAAAACTGTCTTCAGTATACATTCATTATTTTTACAACTATTCTGTTTTGGGACTGTAAAGACAGGCAGTAGTCAGTGTTTTCTTTCAGCATTACACAAGATATAATACATGATATTGCCATTTTTTGGACACTGGCATTGTGTAGTCAGGATACAAGAATATTTACACATGACAGCTGTGCTTCAGACATAATGTTTAGACGATAGGCTTCATGTAATGCTGAGAGAGGAGTTGATTTAGCCTGTCTGGCCCCTACAACTCCCCCAATACTACAGTATGTCAGTAGTGGCCACAGGTTGTCTCTTTTTCTCAACGGTACTTGTCTTGTGCGCTCCTCTCCTTTTCACTAACAGCTCACTATGCTTCATTACTTTTCATCATATCATAGCTGTAATTTTTTGGATAATGGCAAACCTAGTTTACTTATTGAGAAGACATTCAGAAAGTGGTGTTAGATTAATGCTGGAACTTTGCTTGCTCTTAGAGGTTTGTTTTTGACAATATGAATGCTTGCATTTATAGCATTAGTTCTACAGTGGGGGATTTCTGTGATATTTATAGAGTTTAAATGTCATAAAACTGTTGACATCAAAGTCACATGGTAATGTTATGTATTATCTAAACTTTTTATAATTATATATATCAAATGACGTGTGAAGCCCCTGCTATAGAATGTTACCTTTCAGTAGATTGTTGTTTTGTATGTCTGCTGTCTTGACACAATTTTCTTATCATTTTAAATGTCTGTTTTATATTATTTTGAAAGGTGTATGTCTTGCCCTCAGTCCCTGTTTGTTATTCGTCCTATCTAGAGCAAATATATATTTCATTGTTATTAATATAATCAGACCAAACAGACAAAATCATTGACATTCAATATTTTAAAAGACATTTTGACTAATGTGACTTTCTATTTATTTATTCTTTTTTGCACTTCGTCCTCTTGTGGTGGATGTGTGAAAACAGGCGGTGGGTTCAGATTAAGTGCATACATTTGCAGCTACTTTATTTCATCCTATAGTATGTCTTAACTTGTTCTCATGTACTTTTATTCCTGCCTGATTTTATACAGTTGGTGGTGGAATTATTCAGCCTAGTGGTGAGTAGTACATATGAGATTATATTTAATTGATACTATACTATGACAATAGAGTAAACTGTATATGCACTGACTGTAGATAGCTTACATGATGGTACTTTTTTATTGTTTCACAGCTGGCACAAGTGTTGGTAAATATGTGAAAAAATGTATCTCTATCGCATGTTGAAATATGCCAAAGAATACTCAACGATTTATTATTAAGATACGTAACAAAACTCTAAGAGCCTTGTATTTATATGTTACAGGTGGAGCAGGTGTTGGACCGTCTCCCGGTGGTAAGAGCAGTCTTGTTGATTTATTTATTTATCTGTTCATTTGCATGTGTACTAATTATGTGCAATTAATCAGTTCACAATATTCTGCTGTATTTGTACCAGATGTCATATTTGTATCAGAGGTTAATTGATGTAACGTCTGCCTGTGTTTTTAGTTGGTGCCACAGGACAAGGACAGCCTGGTAAGCGTAAACAACCTCCGTTTGTTTAGCACTGTTCCTCTAAATGTGCTGCTTTGGCCTTTAAAGTGTAAGAAATCTGAATTATGATAATAATGATGATAAAAATGAAAGTTACTAAGCCCACAAGGAGACCAGTAATATATAACACATAGAAGAGTAAGGTTACACCATGATGACACACTCATTATTTACCTGGTCATGTGACAAAGAAAGCAAAATAAACAGATCTAAATTAATTATTTCACCAAACAAATATGATATATAGTTATATATCATGCAACCACTAGGTAAACCATCCTTTAGTGTTTAGTGTTAATGCTGTATATACAGTATTTGATTTCATATGTGGGTGCATTATTATTTTTTTCTGATCTCCTTGCTTCTGACATCATAAGATTTTTTCTGTGGATGAGCTCTGCTCTGTTTCCCACAGTTTAAATTGTTTCACTCTCTGTGTTGTATGTTTTCTGTCTTGTGGCTCATTTGCATTAAGTTTTAGTCCATTTACAATAGGGAATGTTAGACTGGACACGCTTTAACTCTCTTCTCTCATTTAGTTGCAACTGGAGTCCAACAACCTGGAGGTGGGCCACTTTACTGTTATTTATTCAGGAACTCCATGTTGTTCTTTTTAGCCTTGAGGTGCAATTCATCCTGCTGGCCACATGGTGGAGACAAAGACAAATACAACTACTATAGTTGTTTGTCTAGCTGCAACAGCCTATGACTATGATAACTCTGAACACTGCTGTTTTCAGGTGTTGGTGTTGGCACAGGTGTCAAAGCACCTAAACCATTTGTACCAGGTATGAATATAAATGATTAATATTTACTTTCCAAAGACAACAAACTCTTCCTCATTCTGTTAAATTATTGTTACTGCAAAAAAGTGATTTATTTGTACCGTTTTATGTTAAATTTGGCAACATAACATCTCCTGCTTGTGAACCTGCTTCATTCAGTTGATCTTGCACATTCCTTTGCCACAAAACCAACGTTAAATCAATTGTATATATACACCAGGTACTGATAATGCATAAAGGTAATTTCTAAATGCAACCCCAACTGTATGATGCAGTTAAATGACTGAATGCTTGTGTGCTTATTTCAGTCCTCCTGCAAAGCCTTGTCATTTCATAATCAAAACACCCTAATGACGTTATCATATACCAATACACTTTTTATTCACATTCTAATCAATGTTATAGATCGTTCTCAGGCTGTATTTACTGTACTTACCATGCACATTTTGTCTAGACAGTGAATGGCTCAGCTTTAATCAATAAAGCCAGCAGTTAATACATGAGCAAAAGCTGCTTCAGACGTTTCTTCACCCAATTATCCCACCAATGGACTGAACACTCATCAGTTTTGTGCATCTGTGGGTTCGCAGTTTTAGTGCATTTTTGCTGTTCTGCGCTATTTTACCTGTGATGGACACGAGACCAAGTCCAAGGTGTTTCTATTGCATATTATTTAGTCTAACTCAATCAGTCAATCAATCACTTTGTCGTACTGAATGTGGGCTTTGAATGAAAACAACAAACTGGAAATCTATAATTATGACGATAATGATCTATGTATATAAAATCTATATCACATAACCCTTTCAGCTTTTATAAGCAGAATCGGAAGATAGATCAATTGATTTTGTTTCTCTGGTTTTTGCTGGGAACAGAATTCTTTGATTAATCTCAGTTTTCCAAATAATAAGTCTCTTACAGTAAGATGTAGCTGGAGAGGATAAAACTAGCATAAATACAAACAGTTTTTTATTCATTGTAATGGAGAATCTTCTGTTTAATCTTCTGAATTCACACCTTCAGTCTTGTAACTCTTTAACTCCATAGGTGCAGGAGGATATCCCTATGGTGGAAACTACGGAGGCAAGTTCCCTATGTTTATAATTTTAGCATTTATAGATTTGGTTTAAATTGCAGTGAGTATTACTTCTATCCTTTCTGCGCTTCAGTTCCTTATGGTGCAGTTACCGGCACTGGAACTGGACCTGGAACTCTGCCTGGAGCGAAGCCTCTGAAACCTCCAGGTGTGTGTATGTGTGTGCATTTCTGTTTTAAAACAAATCACCCCATTCAATAGTTTGAACAAAGAGTAATTTCAAATTGTATATTTATGTTTTTTTGGGGGATATTTTTAGCTTTTTGCATGAGTAAACTCATATACTGTTGTTTGTTTGCAGCAGCAGGTGGAACAGGAGGCGGAGTGGGAATCCCACTAGCAGCAGGAGGTTATCAAGGTTAGAAGGCACCTACATTTCGTTCAACATGTAAAATTTAGTGAACCCTAAGAACACTAGACATACTGTAAGTGTCAGGTAATAGGGGAAACAAGAGGCATCAAAAGCATAAATACGTTTTGCGTATGCGTTTTTCCCTTTTCAAAAAAAAAAACAACGTTTTTCTTTTAAACTGTATTTTTCAATAAGAATCCTTTAATTATTACCATTTCTTCCCTGGGCCTTTCCCCGACAAAAACTGTAGAAGATGAGCTAAACTACTCGACAATAATGCCACTTTTCTCTGTCGTCATAATTCAGGGGGATACAGTCCATATCTTCATGGTTATGGACAGGGTATGTATGAAAGGAGAGGAGGTTGATGGCATTAATACACAATGTTCCCCCAACTTTAAACAATAACAAGAACGTTCTGCCCAGTGCTCAAAGTGACAGTTGGTCAGGAGATGCCATCGCATTGCACTTCCTGTGCAGGAAATTGGCCAATGTGCTGATAAGTTTCTGTGTGGGGCGTAGGATCAGGAATGAGAAGACAGTTGGATTCTGTGATGCAGAATGTGATGAAGGAAATCAACTGGTCTCTTAGTGGAGGCAGTATTTACAGTCTTTCTGGAGTTTCTTTGTCTGGTTTACAATCCTGAGCAGTTGAGGGTCTTTATCACCTCATCTAAGCCAGTCTTCTGTCTCTTGTGGCAGGTGGGCTGACGTATCCCTCTGCAGTTGGACTGGGAGGTGCTGGTGCTGGTGCTGGAGCTAAAGCACCAAAACCAGGTAATAAAACAGGCCTGTTACTGTTATAGCACCTGGTAGCACAATGTATATGTGTTGTCAGGGTGTCTGCCGGGCTTGAAAAGCCTTAGAAAGAACTGACTTTAGTTTCTTCACTATAAGGCCTTACAAAAATGTCTTAAATTTCATTTACAAAAATTTGAAATAATTTCTCTTGCTTGCCATAGGCTGTAATGTTATTTGTAAAAATCTTTTTATATTAACATATTAACTGAAAGAAGGATTGGTTTGACAGTGGAGTCTGTGTGCAGGAGGTGGTTTAATCATTTCTTGACAGTTGACACTGTCACTGCTGCTAACTACAGTAGCTAGGACCCTAATTATTTAAAAATGGACAATGTTAATTTTTAGCAAAAACCTGGTCCAGGTTGTCTTAATTTAATCGATTAACCATTAGGAATTATATTCATATGCGGGAGAGGAGAGAAAAATTAGACATGATAATAAATACTTCTAGGCCATATTTTCCCTTCCAGTTTTCTATCATACCTTCATATTTTGCCCAGTATGACCACGAAAGGGGATTAAATTGCATCGTATGTGGTCTTAAAAAGGTCTTAAATACAACTTGGTGAACCCTGTATATGAAGGTCCAAGTTTTCAGCTCATACTATCTTCCACCCTGCATCCTCCTTTAATATTACTAGAATATTTCCAGTTTTTATTTGTATAGTTAGAAATGAGTTAATGTTTGGCAAAACAGTTTCTTTTATTAATTTAGTAAAATTCATTGTATTGAATGATCGTTTGCAGCATAAACATGTCCAAGAAAGTGGAGTTAGTGGAGTTGGGTTAACAGCAGTAGAATAAAATCAAACCCTCTGGTAGGTATATAGACAAAAATTTTACAAAACCCAGCTCCACCAAAATGTCAGTGATCCCTGCAGTGTTACAGCACCGTCAGGAGTTTGTAAATGGAGCAAACAACAACACAACATTTCCCAATGGAGACTGATTACTGTTAGTAATACTGTGTAAAACATCAAAGTGTGACTGTTTGAAGATAACACTAACCCCTGGAGAGTCCTGCCCTGAAATAGCAAAGCCCTGCCAGGGGAAGTCTGGAAGAGGTTGTTGCTGTGACTTCAGCTGAGCCACTGGCTACATGTCACAATAAAAAGCTGACAACAAGTCATGTTTACTGGACATCACAAGAATACACACTTTCTCATGATTTGTTTATTTGCTTTTTGTCTGAGCAGGCTATGGCAATCTTGGAGGTGGTGGTGGATATCAGCCAGGTGAGGACCTCTGCATGTTCATTAAATATTTTCTGCTTCCTTCTGTTAGAGAAAATAAACAATAGTTGGCTAATTTGGCGCCTGTTCTGCCTCTGGTCCTGCCTGTCCTCCTCTTCCTCTGTCCATCAGTAAGCGATGAGTGTAATCACACAGCAGCAGCCTGATCTCACCGCCCCACAGATACTGTTCCAGCCAGTCATAAGAACTCGTCGCCCTAATCCTCCTCCCAGTGGCCACAGACATATCCGTCTGTGTGAAATGCTACTACAGATGGTTTAATAACTTTTATTTGCTGGCATAGTTTTTCCAACAGAGAGACTATAATCATGAAAACTAGGTCAAGTTGTCAAATTCTCTGTATTTACTTTATGTATCGCTCTAAATTACTGGGATGTTTAGTCTATTGAGTTAAGTGTAAACACTGTATGACATTTTCTCTCAGTGGGTTTACTTAGTCTCTATGGTAACTGCTTTTTAATTTTACAGGTGTGGGTCGTGTAGCTCCCGGTTATGGAGGAGCTTACCCCCCGCAGTACTACCAAGGTACTTGTACTGCTTCCTGTGCATTACTGTGTGTGTGTGGGTGTGTGTGTGTGTGCACAAAGTAAATCTTTAAACTTTCACTTTCTGATGAGGATTTTGTCAAGTGAATTTCATTTACATAGCCCAATATCACAAATCAGACAGATCTATTTTGTAACACGCTATGTATTTGTGTTGGGTGGTAACCGGCATTCTGTGTTGTGACCTTTGAGGAGCATCGGTTGTGCAATAAATCAGTGGAAAGGACCCAACAGACAACAGAATAGAATCATTTATCATAGGGAGGTGGAGGCAAAAGAACACAATAAAAGGATGATTGTGTGTGTGTGTGTGTGGGGGGGGGGGTCTACTTAAAAAGACAATAGAGTGCTGTTTCAGAGATTCAGAGTACTGTGTTTATTTCAGTATAGTTAATGAAAAGGTTTTAAAATCATTTCCAGTAAATTCATAGTTTGTCATTGTTTTTTCTGCTACTGGAATCCAAACATCAGCCCCAATAAGTTAGCTGGCATCCAGACCTGCCTCCACCAACACAAGGATTTAGAGCACAGATGATTCTTTAACTTTTCATCCTTGTCTCTGGATCAGGAGGCGGATTAAAGTCCAACTGCCGGCAGCCAGGTAACACGGCTGGACAGATGAAAGGACAGGTTAAACTGACCCGCTGCTTACCCTTCTGGAGCTGAGAGCATAAAGAAAGGGAGAGGGGAACAACTGCATGCTGATAGGAAGTTTCACCTTCCTCGGTTATCACAATCCTTTCATATCTAGTAAAGGATGACGAAATACCACATTGTATAAGAAAATTTCTCTTTATGGCTCATTAGCCCTCCAAGTTTCACCTTCTCACTCTCCTTCCCTTTATGCTGGACTCCTTCACTTAAACACAATGCAGCTTCTGCACACTTCCCCTATAATTCTAGAGGTTGACATACGGGAGAAAGATTATAACCACAATTATTCTCAGGTTAAATTGAAAAGTCCTGAATTTTTGGATATGAATAAATTTAATCCCGAATACACATAAAATCCTGATTAAACACATTTATTGAATAAATACTTAATGTTCTTGTGGTTTCTTTAAAAAAAATATAATTAAGGGCTTTTCATTTTAACTTAAAATTGTTTTTTTCAATTTGTTCGTACACATGGGAGGTTGATTTTGTAAATTGCATTTGAATGACACTCATCTGCATTTTACATCCCTGTGCACCTAATTACAGAGAGATTAATTGGATTACTATAGACAGTGCAGCAAATCAAAATAATATTGATGTTTAATGCAATCTTTCTCCCATTTGCAAAAAAATGAGTGAAGAAAATTAGGCTGTGCAGTTTGTTTCAGAGCTGACTATTTATATTTGTGCAGATTTATTAGGCAAAACCAATCCAGGTTTCAACAAAAGTTATGTGTCTGTATGTTTGAAATGCAAAACGGAAAATACACATTGTCTACATAAAAAATGGTTACTCTGAGCATCAGACAGCTCAGCACCAGAGTGCTAAGCACTAAATGCCTCCCATGTGATCATATCCAATGTCAACAGTTTTCTTCTTACCGGATCACGGCCAGAAGAAATACATCAACCACTGTGACAGATCCAGAGTGGTTTCATCGAAGCATTTGTCCGCTGGCACCAACTCATCCCTCATTTGTCTTTGTCTTTAATGTTGTCTAGGTGGATATGTACCAGCTCCACTGACTCCTCAACAAGGTAACAAACACCTACCTCCTCACATTTTCTCATGCACTCATTATTAAGGGATAGTAATTTGTTTCAGTAATGCAAACGACCGCTGCACTTCACCTCATTTTGCAAGTCCTCTCTCATAAACTCTGCTCTTTGGCAGAGGTTAGCAACATGTCAGATTATTTGGATGAAGGGTGGAGTGTGAGTTGGTACTGTGTGTGCTTGTGGGTGCAGATGGTGCAGCACAACCAGTATGCTGAATGCGTGATAATCTGCATTTTACTGAACATCTGAGATTAATGCTGGTGGGATTATTTCAAGGAAAGCACGTCTGGTGTCTTAGATAACTACATTTTACTGGTTTAAACTCACAATGTCTGAGTTACTGATGGCCTTAGAGTTCGCCTTTACATATAAAGAAAGTAGATACGTATACACAGAAAATAACAAAATGCAGGCAGTTCATTTCAGTCGGTGCTGATGAAGTTGCATCAGTCTTTCCCCAACTAAAAAGCACAAGTTAGAAAAACTTTCTCTTTGTGATGAATCACAGATTAAGATTCAAAATCATCAGGACTCACTCATTTAGCTTGTTAGCACAGTTGCAATTCATCCTTACTCCACATTACAACTCAGACATAACAACTTGTATTTGCTTTTTATGCCAAACAATAGAAGTTGCATATTGTTATGATAAACAATATTATTTTGTGTGTTAGGATGCAGAACACAAGCAGCTGCCTCTTCTTCATGCAAAGGCCTTAATAACAGTATTGAATGTCCACTTAGATTGTGTGAGTTGTTCTGTCATCAATAAATCCATCTGTAATTTCATTTACCTGTGTTTGGTTCAGTGGTAGTGGACATCATCGGCTCTGCTGTCTTTACTGCTGAATAGAAGCTGTGGTTGAACACCACACAAGCACTAGTCATAAACTTCACTCAGCCATGCAGGAAAAGTCGTAGACTCATTAAACATTTGTTCGCCAGAGGAGCATTTTTGGTAAGTAAGTAAATAGCTAATTTTGTTTCTGTTCTTTTGCAGCCAAAGCAGCCAAGTATGGTCCACTGCAGGGCTTCCTCGGTGGCGCAGGAGGAGGAGGGGTCTACAGAGGTAAAAGACTTTCAGACTTTATGTTTTTATGTATACAGATTATTTATAGATGAATCAGAAAAATCCAAGCAGTTGTTGTGTAAAGGTGCGGCAGTGTCAATGCTAACAAACAGTATTCGGCACATGTGTGAACCAGCTGATGCTGAGCAAAGACTAAACTGTAATTCTGGTGATCTTTGCTGCAGGTGGAGCCGCAGGATGCCAGGGCAAATACTGCGGGAGGAGGAAGTAGAGGATCTCTTGAGATCCAATGTGACCTCAAGAAACTATGGTGCTACTGCATGATGGAGAATGTACATTTTATATGCAAACAAACCAACATTAGACAATGTGCAAAGATGTTTTTTTACTGACTTGACTTTAACATCTGTTTTTATACGAACCCACCGACCCAGAGTTTTGTACACGTTCTGATGTGACGTATGTTACTGATAGTGCCTTTAGTCATTAACGTGGTCAAGTTAATTTGCTTTGACTCCCCATACTGCACCAGCCTAGTTAAAACACAAAGTGTTTGTTTGTGTCAGCATATATTGCAGTGTGTGTGTGTGTGCGCGTGTGTGCGCGTGTGTGTGCGTGTGTGTGTGCGTGCGTGCGTGCGTGCTGTGTGTATGTGTGTATGTGTGTTGTTTTGGCATATGGTTGTACTGTTGTGCGAAAGACTGTCTGAACCATTGGCTGCCGTTGTGACCTAATGAATGATTTCCCTTTCGGTTTGAATCCTAAAGCGAGGTGATCTGTCCTTAGCATTACAGCCCACACTGTCACACCTCGCTGCGCAGATCTCTTCTCCGACATGTCAGAGGGGCAGGGTTTGTCCAGGCTTGTCCAAAAACTGATGAAATCTAGCCAATCTCAGCATCGTTTTTGGCTCCCCGTCTTCTTAGCTGCTATTTTTAGGCCTGTTGGGTATAAAGCAGCAGGAATCGGGGCTCCGGCCAACCCATCTGCTCTTAGTAACTTTGCTGATTCTTGTTGCTATGCAGTTCAGTCTCCTCAGCATTTTTTATCCTGCCAAACTTGTGATGTATGAAGAGCAGCTCCTGCTCTGAGGGACAGTATGCTGAAGACAATCAAAAAAAATGTTTCATTCCTTAGTGTTTAAAAACCACAAGAAAGCAGTGTTTCCTTTTAGTTCCAAGTAGAATAAAACATCATTCAGATCCTACTCTGGCATGTACATTATGTATGTATGAATGTTTAATTATGTGTCCCTGTCCTAAAGTCTGGGATAGAGCGCTTTAGTCTGCTTCAAATGTTTAGTCTCATCGCAGCAATTATTTACATTTATGTCATTACATGATTATCCAAGATTTTTTGCACCATGCTTTGACTCATAGCTTTATTGTTATCAGGAATGTGTGAACATAAAACAAGAACAATCCTTTGCTTTTGCATTTATTCACTGTTAAGAATTGTAACACAGAGTAAGACTTTGTTCAATGGAAGAGCCTGCAGTATGAGTTTATGTGAGGCACATGCTCCCATTGTTCTTCATTTACTTGAGCTGCTTTTAAAAAGGCTTTACTGACCAAAGGTTCATGAGCGCTGTTGCCAAGTGACCCCATCTCTTTCTGTAATTGTGTACTGTATTTTGTACTAATTTGATGCTAGCCAGCTTCAGTTCCTTCACTCGGTGCTGTGTAACAACTGTCTTTGAGCCTCACTAGGTCAGACCTTGTCTTATGTGCCGTGGGATACTCTTCATCTTTATTTAAAACTGTTTTTATAAGGAGGAACAGTGTGGTTTTGCACTTTTTATATTTCCATGACACACGTGATTTGTTCCTAGATATCCCGGCATTTTATTTGCTTCATTAGATAACAAAATAAAATGTGTTTAAAGATCTTCTGTCTTCTGATTGTTTTTTTTTTCTCTCTATCTTGCTGCAGCAGCAGCAGCTTGACCTGAGAGTTGATCAAAACCACCTGGCCTGCTGGTGGATCAGTTTGCCGTAAACCACATACCACATAACAATAATATCCTGGCTTCAGGTCCTGCCTGTTCTGGACCTCTGAGACATCTTCTTCTTTCCAGTCTCTCCCACTGGGCAAAATGAATCAGGATCCATCAGATTTTCTAAATCTGACTTTTTCCTTGTGATGAAAACAAACCCTAGATGAGGAGTGGACATTTTGCCAGTGTCTCAGTACAGTGTCTATAAACTCTGTTCTTGTTGTGCCAGCTGGAAATAATGAACTCATGCTGCTGTTCTCTGGAGATCTCCTGGGAGAACCAGTGACCCGTGATCCACATCCTGTAAAAGTAGCTTACACTGTTGTTCCATCAGCAGAAGTTTCACTCTTATAATGTCCCACTCATAGGTCCCGCTTCAGGAATGCCAGTGTCACTATAGAGCTGCAGGACGATGCTACAAAGCTAATCTACAAACCCCTGTATCACAGGAATATTTTAACTCAGTCATACCAAAGGCACTAGAAAGTAACTTGGGGCCAAATCAGGGAAAATGGAGACAAAGTTTTGGGACTTTTTGAGGTGTGTTAGATTTAAATGTAGTTGTTGATTTCCAAGGTAATTTTGTTGGGGGAAAATGTTCCATTTAAAACCAATGTATTTATTCAAGAGTCATTCAATATGAGAAACTTTAGTCTCCAGTAAAAATTTAATTTTATGTTGGCTTGTGGACAAATTCAGCATTATTGCATCTTCAGTTGGCCTAATTTGCAGTTACTAAAAGACTTTTTTAAATTTAACTGCTGTTAGTCTTTACACATCAAGTGACACTTCAACTGCTTACAGTGCATGCACTTGAACTGTACTACTTTTACCACCTACACATCATCTGACATTTCAATTACTTAAGTTTTGATTTGTGTCTGCATCACAAATCTCGTCGTCACCCTATTTCACTCAGCAAACAACAAAGCCACATCACAGCCAACATCTGGTGCGGAGTGGGACAGACAGTCCAGCTGACCAAATCATTATCTCATGGTTGGGCTGTGTCTGATAAAATCAGCATGAATCCAGGATAATGACAACAGGTCTGCTGGGTATTTGGCTGTATTGGCATTTAAAATGGACAATCATAGTGAAAGTTAGAGATGACTAAAACTTAATTTTTCAAGCACACAGGCCCTGAACTTCACTGGGCTAGCATAGGTCTGTTTCCCCTGTACACTCACTTTACACACCCTCGAGGTCATTTTGAAAAAGCTCTGTTTTCTGGGACAGAAAGGCTGTTTTTGCCTTTTGGATGGGGCCTAAAACTGAGAGAAAAAGATGCTTAGAGAAGTTTATAGGAGCTATTTGTAAGTTTTGACATTGCTACATAGCCAGCATTAGCATTAACAGCCATTTACTTATCAGTCTTGGCAAGAGCTTCAGCTATCCTTGGTTTTACCAGAGGTTGCTACAGTGACTCAGTATCGGAAAGTGGCAAAACAGTCCGACTGGACCAGAGCAGGCTGGTTAGCAGGCTAACTTCAGTAGAAAAGAAGAAGTGATTGAAATAGAAGCACAAATCAACTAACTTGGTTTCATGTCAACTGACCATACTCTGACACTTCAACTGCTTTCAGCTCTTACACTCCAACTGACATTTGACCCTCATTTACCTCCTACCTTTTAATGAGAGTTCATGTTTTCAGTGACTACACTTCAACTAACACTCCAGCTGCTTTCAGCACTTCCCACTTTCACTAACACTTCAAACCCTTTCAGTTTTTCAACTGACACTTCAGTGTGTCCGTGTTCTTTAAATTGAAAACGTTTTTAAAATGTTGCAAAAGACTAAGAGACTCAGCTGTAATAAGTGACTGTCAGTATAATTTAGCCTTTTCTTCATTATCAACCCCACATCAGAGTTTACTGCACTGCACTATCTTCCTCCTGATTCCTCCTCCTCCCCCTCCACACAAGATGCATAATTATCCAGGGAGTGTCGCTGGTTGGTCGGTGTGTGTCTTCCTCTTCCCGGCTTAGCAGCTTCATTGGTCAGTAGCGCTCTTGAATGAAGCGCCGCAGAAACGTGCAGGCAGCAGGCAAGAGGAAGCTGTGTGGGCCGCCGCAGGGAGAAACCAACGCACAGCAACAAGACCGGCGGGCGGGCGGGCTGCGGTGGTGGTCGGACACCGGTTATCTGACGACCAGAGGCGGCTGGCTCTCTCCCGGAGAGTGAATGAGGTTGATGCTGCTCTGCTGCACGTGGAAGGACGAACGCATGGGAGAGGAGGAAGGTGAGAAGCCGCGGGGATGTTTACAGCCTCTCGGTGCGTGCGGCCGCGGGGCGGGAGGTGCGGACACAGCAACGCATCTTCTGCTGCTCAAAACACAGATGATGCTCCACCGAAACTGGCAGCAAACAAAAAATGCTTTGTACTATTTTCCTCACTTTGAGTGTCGTTTGTTGTCGGCGAGAAACAGATGAGGGTGTAGCACTGGTGTATCTGCAGGGAGCGTCAGGCTGCTATGTCCTTATTGTGCTGCCATGTTTTCTCTCCGAGTGGATGCACCCATCATGTTTGTATGCAGTGTTCACCCTCAGGCCACGCACACTCTTCATTTGCAAGCAGTCTTATAAGACAGCTAAAAATATTCAGCTGATGAACAGGTTGTCACATTAATGAAATGAAATGAGGACTTTTTGGGGTGATTAATGCAAAAATTACAACACAGGAGCAGCTTAAAGTTATAGTATTGTCTAACAAAACATAAAGGTCTTACAAAGTTGAAATTAAATAATCAACATATTAGGGACTTTTTCCTAATGTGGAGCATCTCATTTAATTGTTCAAAGACTAAAAACTGCCCAGAACCTCCTGGTGTGTGACAGGTAGATATTTAATAGCGAAAATCAAAACATGATGACATTTTTTATTTCACCTTATTGTAATTTGTTAAGATTATTAAATGGAGAACAGTGATTCTTACTTTAATTACTTTAAAACAGCGATTCCCATCAGAAGGGATGGGACTCTTCTGTACATGGAGATAAATTTGAAGGGTTGCCAGATGATTTACAGAAGAGGAAAGCCAAAGAATATATAATATGAATGCAAATACTTCCCTTTAATCTTTAACTTTTTAAATTACTAACAATTTTTTCTCATAGAACAAAGGGGAAAAAAACCTGGGAACTGCTCAAGAAGAGGCGTTGATCAAAGACACTTTGCCTCATCATTGATATTTTGCTTAATTTCTGCCTTAAGATGGGATGTTGTGTAAGTTTGGAGTGCCGTGCATGAGAGCTTCACACTGTGACTGTACTGTAGCTGCCAGTCAGGTTCACTGAACTTAACAATAGACCTTTTATGTGATGACTCACTTTGCGATACAGTGAGTTTACTGTAGCTCATGTGAAGGAAGAAGTGCTTCAAGGGACTGCGTTTGTGTGAGCTGGTGATACTGTATAATGCAGGTGTATTGTTTACCTTTACTGAGGTATTTATGACTGTGAGACCTTTGCAGACAGCAGAGGTTAAGAGGACACAGCTGTCAGGGAGAGAAAAGCTCCAGAGATGAGATGGAAAAATATTAACTGATAAAGAGATGAGGTGAAATGAGGCATTGGCACGAATTAGACCTGCCTCTCAGCCGATCTGATCAACAAATCTACTATACAGAAGAGAGTCGTTCGCTGGATGACAGGAATGAGCCGACCACACAAAACCTATGCCAACACATTTTTCAAACTCTTATAAGCAAATGAACAGCAATATCAGCTGTATGTAATCTAATGTTTTCTGTTTGCTGCTGCCACCTCATCTTTTCTGATGAAACTCTCCGCTGCTTTCTCTTTTTGATGCATTACAGAGAAAATTGTATCATCTCCGCCAAATTGCTTTTTCCTGAAACTCTAATCATAATTAACATTTTCCTCATTAGAGAATGGGAGGAGGGATTTGTGGGCTGCAGCTAATGACGGTCCTCTCATGGAAACAGTTCTTATCAGAATGTGTTCAAGTTGACGGAGAAACGTATAAAACAAGGTCTATATTTTTTTCCACAAGAAGTTAGAATCTTTGTATTTTTACCTCGGTTCATCCAACGTTTGTGTTGTTGGCACTTTGGATCTTAATTGTTGAATATGAAAGTTTTAAGAAAAGTGTGGAGTGTGCAAGTTAAATTTATTGGTGTTGGTTTATTGTTGCTGTTAGCTGAAGTTTTGTTTCCCTTATTTCACTAAATATTATGATTCGATCTCAACCACTGATGACTTTCCATTAATCAGTGAGATGCAGCAGTTCAGTTTCACCCTTGTTGGGTAATGCTCTCAAAGCTGCCTGTCAGCCATCAACAGACGAGGAACAGTTCACTGTTTCATTTTCTCAGTAATGATGAAGGATTGTCATAGACACTGTGTTGTGTGTTTGATATCTGCTCCTCTTTGAGCTTCAGTCGGATTATTAACCAGCGGTGGTGATTTGCATTGAAGGCGAGATGAGGACAGAGAGAACGGCCACATGCAAACACACATCAGCAATTATTCTCATCATAAGAGCAGTAACTGATTTTATGCTTACAGTATTGAGCTGTAAAACCTGAACATGAGTCGTTGTGTACGTACAGGATGACCTTTGACCTGTTGTGTTGCTGTTGTTGCAGCTGGAGGAAGTTTGCCCGTCTGTGCGGGATGCAAACAGAGGATCTACGATGAGCAGTACCTGCAGGCCCTCAACACTGACTGGCACACCGTCTGCTTCAGGTACTGTTCAACACAAACTCAATGGACGTCCATCCCCAGCATGTTAGCATGGAGATTTATGTGTTCACTGTGTCACTGTCCACCTGGTGAATTTAAGTCCAATGCTCACTCTCTGTCAGCTCTGTTTTTGGTCTCCACCAGCTCCTCAGGGAAATATCTGGCTCTTTAGCTGCTAAATGCTCCACTACGTTCACCGGCTAGTTTCGATATTTGTTACTGAGCAGCTAGTGTTCGTTGGGTTTTTAAAGGTTCTTTCTAAATCTGAAAGCAGCTGCTACAAGAGCGATGAGTGAACCCAGACAGTTGGTTTACAGAGCAGGCAGCAAAACAATGAGCAAAAACTCACTATAAAGCTCTGTAAAGCCGAGGGGTGCAGCAGCTTCAGGTGATAATTCTCTGCTGGTTCATCTCTACGGGCAACTGGGTTCACATTGTCATTTGATAAACTGTTATCATAAAAGCATCGATTATAGCTGCTCCAAAGAATGGATGAGTGAATGGAGGAGTATAGAGCTGGAACAATTAGTGAATTAACAGAGAAAATAATCAGCATATTAATCAATATGGAAAGTCTTTGTTAAACCTGTATTCTTAATGAATGTGGAGACTGTTGATATCACATTTTACCACTGCTGTATCCAGTCCTATTTCCCCTCTGCATGACATCAGGCTTGTTTCTACCTGCGTGTGCTATTGGCAAAATGTCAGAGTTAAACTGTCTGTGAATGTACGTGTGAGCATATTAATGCACATATTTGCACCTTGGTCTTGAAACTCTTCTTCTTCAGTCACCTTTTCTTTTCCTTGTTGTGAGAAAAGTCTTTGGTTTTTTTGTCTCTTTTTATTGTCTTTGGTGGCCTCAGGTGTAGCTTGTGATTTTTCTGTGGGGTCTCTTGTCATTGAGCAGGGTGGTGGTGTTACAGCTGTATTGTTAAAATTCAGTCTTTGATGAGACTGATTTCTGGCCTACAGAATGCGACATGATATCACTCAGGCAAGAGATTCGTTTAGTCAAATTTGTAAACATGCGTTACCTAACTCATGTGACTCATCTTTATCACCTGCAAACATTACAACATCATCGAGCCTTCAGGTCGAAGCAACTGGCACAGGTATTACAGATGCTGAGAAAGAAAAAGCAGATGTTCCGAAGCAGAAACACAGCAGTGGTTCTGAGCAGGTTCTGACTGGTTCACAGTCAACTTTGCTCTTCTTCGGTATCTTATATACTTACATACTGCTTTTTGCTGTATGGAAGCACTGTAATAATGCCTCCAGTCCTGGCTGTCGCCGGCGTGGAGGCATAACAAGATTTTCACTTTCATCAAAAAGTCAACACAGCAACAAAATCCCTGACATCATCAGTGAGCGTCTTTCACACCTCACCTAACCCTAACCCAAACCTGTAATATATCTTTTTTTTTTTTTTTCTTGAAAACTTATATAGTCCCAGAGATGACCAAAGTGTCCGCCACACTATGCTAACCAAGGTTTTTAAATGTTTTATTGAGCAATTACCTTGAATTCAAAATAGCTTCAGAAAAATTGCTGTTTTTCCTTTGGAAAGGTTTTAACCCAGAACTGCAGACTGCTCTGTTTCAGTGGAATATAACAATCAAAATGAGCTTTAGTTACTTCAATGAAGCTTCTTCTTATCACGTTGAGCTCTGGCATCAGACCTGTAGCTGACACCGTGATTAACATTTCCACTGCGGTTTTACTTTCCCAAGGTTTTGTTTGGAGAGAAGAATAGGCAGGTTTGTGTTTCAGTCTCAGGCAGGTTACTCTCTACATGAGGTGCCACGTTTGGAAGACTGAGTGCCGTACATCCCCGACACATGAAAACTGAGGCAGTATAATAGACTGATATGAATCGAATATGAATATTGAGACTGTGCGCAAAATGTCTTCTTTTTCTTCTCAGTTGGATTCTGGCAAATTATCCTGCAGCGTGTTGTGCGTGTGCACGTAGTGAGATTGCATGTGTCTCTGTGTGAAATAAATCTACCCATATATTTTAATTTTAACCATATCTTGTTTTTTAATGATGAGTGCCCGTCTCTCTCTATTGAACTGATCTGACCTCAGTGGACAAAAAAACAGGATCAAATTCAGGAGCCCGGACTGGACGGAGAGCATTCATTTTTTGATTTAATTATTTAATCATTATGCATTACTGTACAAGCAGTATGAGATAGCAGGTTACAATGCATTTAAACTAAATTAAAAAACTTAAAACTTTGCTTCATGTTTTCCTGATGCGGACCTTTTAAAAGAAAGTCTGGAAGTTCAGGCGTCACTGAATCTTCAGATCAATACAGTCACCTCAGTTCGTATAACACAATGTATATGAGCATATGAATAACCAGAGATTCACAGATGTTTGAGATGCACTAATGGCTATCGATCCTTTAAGCACAACAAAATGCAATTTGAGACTTCCACGGAGGGTTTCTGTCGAGCTGGGAAGGAAGGAAGTTCTATATATATGAAATTTAAGACTCTTAGACAGTGAGTACAAACAATCAAACAAACTGTTTTTATGAGGGAATTTCCCTTTTTATTAAGTGGAAAACTAATATTTATTATTACCTGTATGTAGCCTTCCTTTAACTGAAATGCAATAAGTAACCTTTGACAGAAATTGATTGATTGATTTGTTTTGGGCTTGTTTGTTTGTTTGTTTGTTTTATTTATTTACACACACACTGAGTGTTGTTGTCTTTCGATGATGCCATGATACTGCAGCAAAACAATCAGCAGGATCTATGCTTCGTAACTCTCGTTAGCACTAATAATCACATTAAGCTGAGACAGGAGAACTTATTTACTTTGAAAGTGGGGCAGTTGCCAAAGGGCTGCTGTGTATATTGTTAATAGGACTCAGTTGTTGATGTTGCAGCAGCTTTTTTTGTTCCTGGTGATCTTATGTAATATCTCCACCTCTTCCTCTCCTCTGCTCTGTCGCTCTCATCCTTCATCGTGTTAATCTCGCTTCTGACAAGCGGGAGATCTAACAACCTTTTCATCGAGGAGTTCTGCTGAAACATTTAGCTTGTCATTGTTTGCAAGCGGGATGAAGGGTGGGGGGTAGTGGCAGTTGGCAGTTAGACCATATAAAAAACAAGTCCTCTGGCAGGATGTCTAAAAACCACATATTGATCAGATGTTCATCAGTCAGATTAATAAATAACACATATTAAAAAGATACATAAAATAGATATAAAAACAACATATATCAAACAACAACATGTCAGACATCAGTTCACCGGCCAGTCTTTTACAGTTTAAAATGTTACACAGACTCTGTCATTACACGGTAAGAGACTGTCCTGGAAGAAACGACCCCACAGGTCGTCTGCGCCAGCAGCTTATTACAACCCGTGATTAGATTTTATTGTTAGGTGACCTCTAGTGGTCGTAGTAATAATGACAGTACGCCTGACCGTTGGAGATTCAGGCGTGTTGAGATAGTAGAGATGAGGAGTGCGCTGACTTCAGTTATTTCTGACTTCACACATATTTTCAAACTTGTGGTCTCCAGACACAACCACTGCTCACTCAAGCGACATCAGCGACAGGAGATTTCATCTGGAGGAACAAAAGGCTTCATACAAGGAGTTCTTGTTGGCATGGGTTCGATGGATTAGTGAACGCTTGAGCTTCAGACTAAAAAAATTAGTCGGTAATACTGCTACAGAGTTGGTTTAACCTTCATTTGTTTGACAGGTGAATGACCTATATTCTAGCTAACGTTAGCCACATGAGCTAATATTTGTTGTTGGTACATTGGCCAACATCAGCTCACCACAGCTTAGTGAGTTATATTTTACAAACATCCAACTGTATGCTTATTGTGCCTGATGTTGTTAGCAGCTTTGTTGTTTTTAGTTTGTAAGTTCACAAGCATGAAATTGAACTTAAAGGCTGAATGTGAAACATGGTAACTTAGCACGAGCACTGTGGCTTCATCTCACCTGAGTGAGTTTTTATTTCCCTCAAGGGAAATTTCCTGTGGAAAAAAAAGCTGTTAAAAGAGCCACATTTAACTGAACTGGGCACATTGACACATTTTTATGTAACTCTTTTCAAAGTCTATAAAATGCAGCAGTTACAATTTTATTCTGAAAAACTGATGTTTTGCTGCCTGATCGGTTTCCTCTTGCTGCCCTTCCTTGAGTCCAGCTGCATCATCCATCGTCGTTCCTTCTTTGCTTGGCTGTCACTGTGTGGAAAACTCAGTGTCATGAATGATGTCTGAATGGGAA
The DNA here is from genome assembly GCF_002814215.2 of Seriola lalandi dorsalis. Taxonomy (NCBI): domain Eukaryota; kingdom Metazoa; phylum Chordata; class Actinopteri; order Carangiformes; family Carangidae; genus Seriola; species Seriola lalandi. Next base: position 43,907 of record NW_019523618.1, on the reverse strand, counting down.
ATCTGAGGAGGGTATCTCGGCACAGGACAAAGTCCTGTGCGTGTGTGCGTGCGTGCGTGCGTGTGTTACATCTGGCTGCCTCAGCACGAATGAAGGATTTCTTTAAGTGTTGACATTTTTGCATTTCTCTTTTTCAGGCTATTTATGTGTGTGAAGTTATTTAACACCTTTTGTTTATTTGCATATTCATGCACTTTGTGCTGTAGCTGGAAATAAAAGCAACACTTTGCATTTCTTTCTAAGTGTACTATCATTAAGTGGGATGTCTGTGCAGTAATGGATTAACGAACAGGCCTGCTGGCCTGAGATTTAAGAGAGCCCCTTGGCCAGAGCCTCTATATGGCCTGACAGCTAATATTTCTGTTTGAAAGCCATAGAGCACAGTTAAAAGATACAACATGATGACTACAAAGAGATGCAAACTGACCCCAAAGAAGGGCAAAATACTACAAAGACGTGAAACAACACGAGACACGAAATACCAAAATGATCCCAAGTAGAGGCAATGGGTCCTGTATTAGAGTGATGGGGGACTTTTTACCTGTCTGTACCCAGGGGTCTATTTTCTCATAATTCATCAATGTAGCCACACAGCACATATCAGAAATGTTGAATTGACACAAGTAAATTCATGTGAGTTACTAAGTCTTTAAAAAGAGTTAAAGTCTCCCAAGAAAGTGTTGCACCCTCCTAGAATCATTGTGATGTTTCCTCATGGAGAAAACCATGTGTGGATATTAGAGGGAATCTTTTTCTGACCTACATCCAAATCCTGAGGAGGGGCAGGATTGCCATGTAAAAGGAGGATTTAAGATGGTTTTCGCTAGTCAGACAAGACCTCCGTGGAAAATTGACTCGTGGGACTGGGGAATGGAGCTTACATCCAAACAGAAAATGTCCAACTGCAGTGCCCGGTGCTGTGATGGAGCATTACTTCAGTGAAAAGGAAGTGGAGATGGGAAGAAAAGAGAAGAGGGGGAATGCAAAATGAAAGTGCCAGAGTGTTATTTGGAGACCGTAGGGAGTCCCTTCGGTGCTACTCAGAAAATAGCAGCGGCTCGCTGTGCTGAAGGTTTCATGGGAAAATACAGCCGTGCTCTCACTGTGAACTGTTCTCACTGTGACTTTTTTTACTGACTTCTGTTTGTCCCAAAGCTCAACTGCACAGACTGAAAAACAGAGACTCAGCTCTCTTCGTGACATTCATTGTCATGAATGACAAGGAAACTACCAGCATGGTTTTCATTGATCTGATGAATCACTTTGGACTAAACTTTGGGACTTACTTTTCCTTCATTCCGACTTGTGTATGCACTTGTGCTCTCAGAGAGCTATGTGAGAAAAATGTTGCATGTTACAGTATTGGCTTCAGGTTTGGAATGCAGTAATCTCCCACATTTTTCCATGAACACATCTTTGTAGTTTCACACTAATAAAACTTGAACCGAGTTGACATCTTGTCACATTTGTTGCTGTTGAGGAATTTCTTTCTTGGTGAAAAACAATTATCTGCAATAACTTCCTATAGCACTGCAAATTGTTTATAATAACAGTGAGGACTAAACATGACCAGAAAATTTTGCCATGAAAAAATCCCAACAATAAAAATGTGAAAGTTTGGGCAACGTAATGGTTTTGAAGTGTCCTCTGTCAGACTGTACGATGTCGGTTTGAGTTGTGTCAAATTGTGCAATGAATGTGTGGTGAATCGTAGCGCTACGATGTAAATAGACAAAAAACCGTAGAACACGCAGTCACCTTGTGTCATCGGTCTGTGGCGCCCTCATGTTGTCAAATGTAGTGTCTCATTATTTTTCGTTATTCATTTATTCATTGTTTCTGAAAAGGCCACGAGGACTCAGACTAAAGACTCTCTAAAGCTTCTCAGTGAGAGCTCTCAGCAAGGAGCCCCTGGGTGAATTTTATTGCCTTCACTGGGGTTTTGAGGGGATTAGGTTAAAGCAGCTCTTGACATTAGACAGAAGACGACACCTGTGTAGTGGGGAGGTGTGTAGCATCATTATAACAGGACTCTGGAGTCCGGCCCAACCTTGATTGCCTCCTGGGAATGAGGAATAAGAGGATTTATAATGTTAGGCTTGTTAGAATTTCGGTTTCATGGTTTTTATTCACCGTATGGAATTTGCATTTCAGTGTGTCCTCTTATCTTCAGTCATTATTTAAATTCTGTAAAATAGTCTGAATCACCAGCTTACAGTCATTCATGGAAATGTGCATGAAACTGGATAAAGCAATACTGAAAATCAACATCATTTCAACATCTATATATCTGTACTCCAGCTGAAGGCTGGACCTGTGCTGCAGTCTCTCTGCAGTACAGTGCAGCACTGTTCTGTTCCCAATGAAACTATTTCTGCTTGACAGCCCCTGCCCCAGCAGTTGTCCCAAAAGACTACAAAGGCTTGTGCTTCGTTAGCACTTTAGCTAACAAGCTCTTTTTTTCTTTTTTTTTTCATCCAGTGTGCGTCTACTGATGACGTGTAGAATCAAAAGTGAGATTTCAGATCATGAACTGACAGCGTTTTCTAATGTTTGTGATGTATTAACAATTGTCCGTACACATCTGCATGGACACATACACATTGCTGTTATGAAAAACTGTGTGAGTGAGTGAAAGATCGCCCTTTGCCAAGGACGAGCTGACACAAAGCCTGCAGCTCCCCTACTGTCTTATTGTGCTGTACAAAGACACATCGGTCTGCATGTGTTCCTCTACACCCGCACTCACATCTGCAGGAGCAACATTACTGCCACTGTCTTAGGAGGAATTGCTTCTGATTATTGATTTGGTTTAATGATTGAGCATTTTGTAAGTCTGACAAGTCAAAACAAGAGGTTGAAGGAAGCAAAAAAAATAGTGAACAACAACAATAAATCACGATGCAGATGTAGGAGGTGATCATTTATTGGTGAAATATCGCCTACACCACATTTGGCCTTCCAGCCTGTCTTACTGCTCAGTAACAGCCAACATAAAGAGCTGCAGTGACTCAGCTGTTTCTACCTGCAGATGAACTCTGCCTGGTAACAGAAGCTGCAGGACACAGTGGAGGCAGACGAAGATGATTCATGAAGCCATACGTCTCGGATTATTTACTGAGCTGAGTTAGAAAATAAATCTTAAGGCGCAGCCTCGACACTGAACTGTTACAGTGTCGATGGTTCAGGAACGTTAATGAGGAGATAATTGAAAACAGGGAAGAATCCTCAAGGAAAACAAGTTATTATGGATGTTAATTGGCTCTGAGGTTTATAAATAAAGGAAAGAAAGAAAGGATAAACAAACAAAGCTGGTTAGTTTGACTTCAGTTGATCAATCGATTAGTTGATTGAAAGAAAAATAATCTGCTTCTCACATGCTTCATTGCTCAGTCTCATTTTAACTGTGAACATGTCCAAGTCCTAAAAAGTAGTCAGATAACTGTTTGTGCAGCCTAATGCTGCAGTACTGTATGAATGTCTATATTGATCTATAGAGATTGTTGCTATGGTGACATGTGGTTCAGACATACATGTTGGATTCAGCCTCCATCATTTGCTGACTTTTTCACTGTAACTCATGTAATAAAAAGGCAGAATGAAAGGAGGCTGATCTGACACAGATATTCCATACGAACATTTTAGATATTGTGACTATGACAGTTGCTGATGGGAACAATTTGCAGCTGAAGTGCTCTCCACAACGAAATGTTTCTAAACTAAATCAAACCGAAATATGAGATTTCTTTACTGTGATTTCTTTTTTCTCATTTGATGACACACACTGATACCAACATGTGTCCGATGTATCCATAAAGCTCCGAAGTGTTTCTCTGTCGAGATGTCTGAAGATGTTTGGATCGCTCTCAACAGTGAGTCGATGATACTGACAGAAGAGTAGACGACATGTGACTCAGCTGATTTGTGTGAGGCTGCTTGAACAGACTGTTACTGCAGAGGTTACAGCCTGAATGCGACTTCTCAGAGCATCTGTGAGTGGGGTTACGCTTCACCTCTCCCTCATCCCTTTAGAAAACAGAGCACCCGAGGGCTCACACGCGTAGGTTGGTGAATCAAATTATTTGAAGAGGAGGTGGAAGGGTTTAATAGATGATGGATATTAGGGAAATTTGATTTGTCCTCCCAGAATCTTTAACCATATTGGATAGTGCAGGAAATGGGCAGGTTCATATTACAAGGCCGGGTCTATACAGAGTCTTCATGTGATGTCACAGGGTCATGTCTGCTCCCACAGGGCGGGCAGACGACAGGAAATAGTCAAAAGGCGAAGCGTGACCCCCTCGGTAGAGCTACACTGAGAGAGGAAGTAGAGGAAGGGAGAGACGCTGCGTAGAGAGAGAGAGAGAGAAAGAGTGTGTGTGTCATTGATGGTTGTGACAGCGCGGCTGTGAGGCTGGTGGAGCTGTTTAACATCAGAGCTGCTGACATGAGTCTGTCTTCTGACTGTCAAAACAAGACCCTCGCTCCCACGGGTGACATGTCAACAACGACCCAACGCAGCAAGAAGCGACTGCAACACAGAAAGTAAGTGGACCAGTGAGTTTCTGTGGGTGGAGGATTAGTGACTTTATGGTCTGATGCTCAGGCCTCATAGTATGACACTTAAAATGATGAAAAAACAATGTTAACCAAATGTCCACGGACTTCGCTTGTTCTTCCTCAGTCAGATGTGGTTTGTTGTGTTATTACGTAACTGCAGACGTACAAACTTTTCATTATTCTGAGCACTTACATTCTTATCCGTGTAGTTTTAACTTATTAACCCTGTGTGTTCATTTGTGCAGTTGGCTGTATAGGGCTGCAACTAACAATTATTGTCATTATTGATTAATCTGCAGATGGTTTTCTTCAGTTATTGAGTAATCGAACATTAACCATTAAACCATTTAATATTAAAAAATTACATTGTCCTTGTACACAAATGACGACAGGAAACATCTGTTTTTCTCCAACTAGCAAGTCCATAACCCCAAAGTCTTATCTACCCACTATAATATGCATGACCTTTGTGTGTGTTAGACTTTCAGTCTGACTAATTGATTAATCAACTAATCATTGAGGCTCTGCTGTGGAACTTGTGTGTGTGTGTGTGTGTGTGTGTATAAATGAGGTTGAGTTGAGTAACAGCGAACAGATGAAGATGATATAGTGACTAATTTTGGCACAATTTTAATATTTGTGTCAAATAAACAAAGTGAAGCAAACAAAATTCTTTCAAGAACTTTGATATAAACAAATTTGAACTCAACTTGTTTCCTAGTACAGAAGTTGAAACTAACAGTTAGTCTAAAGCCCAAATATATTCAGTTTAAAACCATAAACATTGAATGATCAGTCAGGTGGTTCAGCTGAATGTCAGACCTGCTGTGTTCTTCTTCATGTTTTCACACAGCTGCTGTCAAACCGACAGAAATGTAACAAACAGCTTCACCGTTCAATGCTTAAAATGCATAAATTACATTCATTGTCTTTTTCAAACCTACAGTATATAGTGACAAACAGGACCTGTCAGAGGGATGTAGTTATTGAAATGTGGTTTACATGATTTACTTATTTCTCTTTAAGTTGTCTCTCACTTCCCTACGTCTACTGCAAACATTAGTCTGTCGTGCCAGTCGCACTTCTGCCTCTCTGGATCCAAAAATCCCCTGTAGTTGTTGGTGACTTCTCTGTTTTCAAATACAGTGAATCAAACCCTGCTGTCCCACATGTGACTGGCATTGTCCGTATGGCGTGGACCTCTTTGTCATCACTGCATGTTCCTGTCCTGACATGACAGGACGTGATATGATATAAGCCAGCGTACATTTGCTCACATCATCGACTTTAAATAAACGGTGTGTTTCCACAAGTACATACTGGTGCCATTTTTGGTTTTAAGATAGTTTTTTGTATCTCAAGAAGGAAACCATGAGTATTTTGTGTGTGTGTGTGTGTGTGTGTGTGTGTGTGTGTGTGTGTGTGTGTGTGTGTGTGTGTGTGTGTGTGTGTGTGTGTGGCAAAGCAGATAAGCATGTTATCCAGCACTGTCAGGCTGTGAAAGGGGAAAACTCATTTGGTCATCTCATAGGAGTCTGATAATCCAAAGAAGCCAGAAATAACATTGTGCTTATTTGTATTTATTTATTTTTATGTGTGTAAATTTGTCAACAGAAAGGAAATTAGACCATAGGTCCGCAGACTTAAAAGGGTTTATTTGGGGTTTAGAAGATGTAATTAATGGATCTATTACTGGTCAATAAATCATTTACTAATGCTTTTCAGATCAGTTATAATCCATTGATATGAACAACTTTTGGGTTGCCAGGTTGTTTTAAATCCTCCTCCAGCATGAAACTTTGCTTGTCTTGTTAGCGAGCTCTTTAGGGAGACCCCTCCTCCCCACTGGACTGTTTGACCACTTCAGGCAAAGCACTACAGGACATCTGGACCAAAATCCATTTACAATGTGCCGATGAACATGTACAACTGCAGACTTGATGGATTATCGTGGTAACCTTTATTAAAGGCTCACCACTATCTATTGCTGCTGACTTGGTGGCTTGTCTCACTAATGATTCGAGGATTTTCTACAACCTGGCAACCCAAAAGTCATAGTTATTAATAGCTTGATCCGCAAAATGTTCGTAAACAATATATTAACCATTAATAAGTACCATTAGTTAATCTTACCAACATATTTATTGATAATGTACCAAATTTTCTGAAAATGTACTCAATATTCTGTTTTTTACAGTGCGACCATTAAGCTGAGACATGAAATGATACACTTTATTCAGACTTTGTGCTTACAACACTTTTACCTAAAACCAGAGCCCAGAACCAAACTAGAGGGCAGGCACATCAGTCCCTCTGTAAAGCTAAACTTCAGTATATCATTGTGTTTAATAGTTACTTACTAGTGACATGTTGTGTGGAGATCTGCTCACCCTACCAGTTGCTGCTGGTGGTGTCTGTAAATGTCTGTCAGATGTATTAAACTGGTTCTGATCTGATCAAACACATCAGGCATGAACTGTCAGTAACAGAAGGACGACGTGTCTGTGCTCAGAAGATTCAGATTTTATGGCACAATGCTGTCCAAAGTGATTGTTTGTATAGTATAATAATATTTATAATATATAATCGTTTAACTTTGGTGGCTGATTGATCAACACACCTCAGAATACATCAAATATACACATAAACTCATTGATTAACACAGTATGCCCAGAACATTATTCATTACTACACAGACAAACAAAATACCATTTTTAGTATTCTGGGTTTAGGGTTCTAAGAGTCCTGTGTTATTGTATGTCCATTTCATATTTTGCATCATGTTTAATACTGTAACAAACAGGTTCTGTAATTGAACTTATCCTGATTTGATTCTTTTAACTCTTAATTCATAATTCAAAACTATTTTCTTGGGACTTAAAAAAAAAAAAAAAAAAAAAAAAAAACACCCTCCGACAACCTATCATTAAACTATTATTGAGGATCTGTGTTTAAACAGGTAAACACGTCCCTTTTTTGGGTTAAGCCAGATTTTCCATCATATTAGCTTCATTTTATTTGGCATCATGAATCCATTTTTCCAAATAGTCCAAGTTGGTGTTAAAAACCTGAAACTGTCCTATTGTATGCATCTTCTTTTTGTCTTTGAATAGGAAGGTGTACGATGTGAATGTGGTATTTTAGCAGGAAATGAAACTTAATTTAACAATGTTTAAGCAGGTTGTTTTAGAGCTTCACTAATTTGTTGTGTGTTTTTGGTTTTCTTATTTTAAATACAGCTGTTGTGAGATATTTTCTGCCTGTTACGTCACCATTAGTCCGACATTAAATATTTTCATGTGTCATGTGTGATATTAAATGTCATGTTGAAGCTGTTAGATATTCAAGTGAAGTCATTTTTTCATATTCTCTTTTCACACTCACTCAGTGACACTTTCCTCTGTCACCACGACCTCCTGCTCCTCACGTGACGCTGCAGGGGTTAATACCTGATGATAACATTTGCTGAGGGGAAAAAGGAGTCGTCCTGTGTGTTGGTGCATTTTGATTAATCGCCTATTCCCAAGCCCTAACCTTTGGCTCTCGCCACAGTACTTTAATCACACTTTGAATATTACATTTTGTCGCTTTTTGAACGGATAGAGTCCAGACTTAAACCCTGAATGTGATTAAAGAAAGGAAGATTAACACCCTTATTCTCCCCCTATTTAGTGAGTCCTGTCACTTTCAAATTTGACCTTGATCATTTTATTTTTAAAAATGCAGTCTTTGTGATTATTTAATTCACCTTTGACACATCAAAATATATATTATCCGAAAAGTAGGTTGCAACTTTATTTTCTGTCAGTCTGTCATGATGTCACTGAAACTGTCCAGTCATTGAGTTACCTGTAAGTCCATATAGTTTCATGCTTACAGCTCTTGGTTCATTTGTAAAAGCCAGTGTGAACACAATGTCACAACAGCTGCAGATAGATTTTAAACCTGTTGCAAAGTCACCAATCCTTAAACCAGCACAAGAGGAGCTCATTGCAGGATCAAGACGTTTTGAATCCCACATATGAACTTATTTTCAGATACAAATGACTTGTCTTAGATTTATAATGAAAGGATGTTGATATAAATATGATTTTAGATGAGAACATGCTCGTTATTGTAAAATTACTATGATCGGTTGGTGTAATTACCAACCTATGATACCTGATATGATAATGCAAAATAAAATTTAAGTAAAATAAGAAATAAACAGTTCAACCAAAAAGACATGAACACAATTAAAACATTTTGACTGTTAAAAGCCTGAGCATAGACATTAGACTAAAATGGGAAAATGTTATTTGTACAACAAAACGTATAAAGTGAGTGATGAATCTATTGCCCTAATGCATGTTGATGTACCTGCACTCACATGATCAGCACTCAGCCGATCATATGAATGCTGATCATGGTTCCAACACTCTAGTCATTTTACCTTTATTTCAAAATAAAACCACACAGTTACTCAAGATAACTTCCTCAATCCTAAAACTATGTCCAGTTCCTTAATTTAGCTTGTTGAGAATAAAAATAAATATTTTTAGACTGATATTAGCCTGAGTTAGTTAAACCACTTTTTAAGAACAGGGCCAGAAACTAAAAGGAAACAATGTAAAAGTCTTTTTGAAATGAACAGAACTACCAGGGTCAATAGACCCTTTTCCCCGCAGACATTTTAACTTGTCAAAGCAGGAGTGTAAAAGATAACATTAACAATGGCTTCGTTCCATCAAGTGTTCCAGTTAGCCATGTCAGTGAGTGACCTACATACACAGTGCCAGAGCCCTGGAACTGGCTCACCTAAATGAAATGCCACTAGTTTCACTTCATGTGTCAGTGTTCCCCTGTTTGTGTTTAAGCCTAGAGTTTTGAAAACAGACTGTAAAAGAGAGCTGATAATGAATGGAGCTCTGCTGTCTCTCCTGATTCCTGCTAAACAACTCTCATCATGGTTCCCAGAGCTCGCTGAAACCTTTTATCATTTCCCCCCACAGTGGAACAAGTGCGAAGGCCCCAGACTGACTGTGCTGACAGTCAGTCAGTCCGGGCAGCTTAACGGTCACAAAGGAAACTGCTGCAGTGCACATCATCTACTCGCAGTCTGCCAGGGCTCCTGTTTACCAGCTGAATAGACCACAGAGCCTCAAATAAAGAGGTTGTCTCCCACAGTCTGAAGCATTTGTTCAGCAGAGCCAAGCCTATGGAGGGTGCAATTATTTCCACTGTTTAAAATGCAAAACCTGCTTCCTTCTACTGCATTTGTACTGAGTATTTGAGGGGTTAATTCCAGTGACAGTACTGCTGAGCTCGTGTTTGCAAAAGTCCTTGTCCGGGAAACACTAAAGTAGAAGGCCTGTCAAGATTCATATACACTGGCCTTGCACCAGATGTTTGCAAAGAGTGATGCACATCTGTAGCTAATTTTACATGGAAAAACACAACTCAACTCATTTAAAAGAATGTGGGTATGAATAATCCAAGTAAAGGTGGAATTTTTGGAATTGATGCTTGAGGCTATGAATACTACATTTAAATTTGAATGGATTAAATTGGATGGAGGTCTAACTTTTTTATTAAGATGTAATTATAACAAAATCCTGCTGAAGCTCTCACTTTTAGTAGATGCTGCTGGTCTCACCACATCGATACTTCCTATAAAATAACATAACATTTCAGAACAAGATATTTTTTAAGAAGAACTGGTTTGATGAGAGAATTATGTTAGTAAGTCCACTTGATTCTGAAGGCCACTTACTGTCATATAATTAATATATGACTTTCCTATTCAGCCAAGAGATGAGACTTTAATTCACCTGTATTGCGAATGCACCTACACTTAAATACTCCACACTGACACAATGACATTTGTTTTATTTTTTTTAAGTATCACATATGTTAATGTATTTAATGCCATCTTTAATATATATCTAACACCCTGAAAGTTATGGGTCAGTCAGGCCAAAAATCCACCAAATCTATTTATCTTGTGTGATCAAAAGCAGGACAGGTTGGGTTGTATATACATAACCTGCAGGAGCTAGCATTGCTAGCAGGCTAACAACAGCAGTCCACAAAGTTGTAAATTATACAGCCTTTAATCAAACATTTTACTGCTGTAAACTTCTGTCACTGTCTGTACACTCACTACAGCTCAACAGCATGTCTCCCTCTCTGGGGCCGGTTTTAAGTCACTTGCAGGTATAAAACAAAAATATAAACAAACTGGGCATTGGAGAGCCAATGAGAGCATAGGAAAACATGCACATTTTGGCGTGACTGCACCATTAGTCAAAACAGCAATGCCGTGAAAATGTGTACATGAAAAACTGTGTCTTATATGAGCTAAGCCCCAAGCACCATTTTTACTCTGTATTTCTTTAATTCCTTTTATTAAATATCTGCATTATATTGCATTGTAAATTCTGCTTTGTCAATAAAGTAAAATAAAAGAGAAAAGGAGGAAAGAAAAGGTCAGGGGAACAGATTGCAGCCTGATTGGCTGAGGGATTTCCTTCCTGGCAGAGTTTGAATACACCCATTACAGAGTGGGGGGGGGGGGGGGGGGGGGGGGGGGGTTGCAGGAGGCGATGAGGTAATGCCTCTTCTTTATGTGAGAGGCTGACATCATCGCTGTGGCATTTTCCGTTGCCATGGAGAGAGAGGAGGCAGGGTGCATAGCGGGCTGATAAAGCAGGGGGCACAGAAAGGGCTATGTGGGAATGAGATGATTGTGTCTGCTGGGAGTGTTAATGTGTAAAAGCAAATATTCCTATATCGGCTCATTTAACCTCTTTCTTTTAAATGTCTTTATTTTTAACAATTAAGTATTAAGTATTTTGCAAAAGAAAGGGGGAGGGGATGACAAACAACAACAAAGTGTGGGAACCAAGTAGAGTATACATTTCCTGTATTGACTCTTTATCCACTTTGTTCTTGATATTATCCAATGTTCAGGGTGTCATTTTTTCCCATTACACACTGTATATGTCCGTCCATGTTTAAGCCTGGGAGGTTCCTCTTTATTCTTAGTTACAGCCTGTCTGCAGAGTTCTTCTATTATCAATCCAAGATCCAGACTTCTCACTGTGTGTAGTGGATCTCAGTTGAGGGTTAAAGGTATATTCTCCCAAAACATGCTGTCGATTACACATGTTTATTTTAAATGAGATTAATTAAATTTCTTCAACCAAATTCCCTCTTCACATAGTTTGCCAATCCTCCTCTAATATCAGATTTATGTAATCTACATTTATTTCCAATTACAATTTTACAATTATCTTTATGGGTCTGTAAAACCTGATGCAGTTTTGAAATGTGTCCTGAATTTGTTTTTTATTTTGCTATGAACAGTTCATCAAGCACTAAATCTAAAAGCAAATCTTTGTTTTCAAGATCAAATTCCTTTTTCAATTTAAATTCTCTACCTCACATTAATGTGCTCAGGGCAGTTATACCTTTGTTTTTCTAATTGGTCACTTTGTTTACAAGGATACTGATCCTCCTTTAGATTTCTGGAAAATATCACACATGGAAATCTTGGCTCTGGACAAGGAATCCTGGTCTATTTATGTCTCCTTGGAGGAGGAAGAGAGGGGTCTCCCCCAGACAGTCTGCCATTTCCTCAGCTTGACTTTAACCCGTCTATGTCTCTGTGTGTGTGTGTGTCTGTGTGTGTGTGAGTTCATCCTGCTAACCCACAACCCCCCTGTCTCTTTCCCAGAGGTTGTATTTGCAAGGATTTCAGTTTAACCTGCAAGTACAGCACCAACAGCCAAGAGCTCTGACCGTTTCATGTAGTAGACACTTTTGTTGCTGTCACTATCAGAGTCCTTACACTTGACGTTTATTGTCTATTTTTTTCTGATTTTACTGGAAGGCTGGGCTGACCAGTGTATTGGCTTATTGATCACGAGATCAAGTGCTGAAAGCATTTCTGCTGTCTGATGGAAAGGAGATGATGTCCTTCTGAGCTGAACGCAGATGATGGAAGATTAAATAATTAATGAAGAGATACACAGATGTGTGTGTGTCTGTGCGGGTGTGTGTGTGTGAGAGAGAGAGAGAGAGAGAGAGAGAGAGAGAGAGAGAGGTGTGGCCCCTCGTAAATCTTTCAGCTTTGCATCTGTCAGTTAGTAATGATCCTGCTCCACAACCAGGACACACACCGTTTCCTTCTGACTCCTCCTGCTTCCTCCTCCTGTGTCAGCCTGCGCGTCATTTAATGACCTGTGGCAGCTTGTACACACACAGACCCACCCACCCTCCACCCCCCCACCTTCCACCCAACACCACCCCACCCGACAAACACACACATACACACACACACACACACACACACACACACACATACATATCATAAGATGCAAACCAGAACTGGATGGTTTGTGTGAGAGTCAGATTAAATTCTGGTTTTATTTTAATGCGAGGCATACGAGGGCTCAATTTAAAAGAAGTCACTGTAAGATCAGAGACTGTGTAAAATCCAAGTGTTTTTATCCAGTTCACATATTGCTTTCTTCAAATTAGAGCTGTCAATTAGTGGATGGAATGATTGACAGAAATATAATATAATAACTATTTTGATAATCTATTAATGGTTTTTAAGCAAAAATAGTGGCAAAATGCCCCAAATTGTTAAGTTTAACCCTCCCAAATTTGAGGATTTGCTGTGTTTTTTTTATCTTATGTCATTATAAAAACACTATTATTATTTATTTTTTTACTTTTGGTAAACAAAATGTGACATTTTAAGACATCACACTGAGCTCTGGGCAGTTGTAATGGTCATCTTTACAATATTTTTTGACATCTTATAGACTGACAATCTATTTATCAAAAATAATCTCAAGATTAAACAATAATCAAAATAATCTCTAGTTGCAGCCCTAGTTCAGTTGCATACGGTAGATACATGAGGCACAAAATAAAGATAGAGCATCATCTTGGTGCAGTTTTATTTGAGCAGCTGCTGGGCGAATTTGAGACACATGTTACACCACAAAGTTGTACATGTCAGTTCAGGTTCACCAGCAGACAGCAGATATGATGCAAACGTTTATCCCTAATAAATAATTAATTGTCTATCGGCGTGTCTGCCATTTCCCTGTAAGTGTGTATGTGTTTCTGTATGACTTTCGCAGATAGATAACTGGTGCAGACTTGCAACTAATGAATATTTTTATTGTTGATTAATCTGCTGGTTATTTTATGTATTCATTGATTAATCATCCATTAAACATCAGTGAACAGTGAAAAATGCTTTTCACAATTTCCAAGAGGCGTTTTCAAATGGCAGCTCAAATCCCAAACAGATTTAATTCTAACATAAATGACAATGAAAAGCAGTAAATCTTCTTTTTGAAAGCTGGAACCAGAAAATATAATATAAAAATGCCTGAAACTATTAATCAATTATCAAAGTAGTCACAGATAAATTTTATGTAGATTGAATAATTGTTTGATCTGTAGTTGAAACCCACATAAACAAAAATCAATATAACAAAATACTGTAGTATGTCTTTATACTGTATTGTTGCATACAGTATGCTAATGCTGATTTGTTAAGGCACATGGATGTCATTCTGTCTGGTTCAATATATTTAGATTTTCATCTTCTTCAGCAGCTCAGTCCCTCAAGGGATTTAAAATCCATTCATTCACTCATACCTGATGTTTTTTCATTCAACTTCAGCTCATTCACATCAGCTGGGACAAATGAATCATGTAAGGTATCGACCTGGGTCGGGCTGTCAGCGTGATAAATTGGATGCAGAGTCGTTCAAAAACATATTACATCAGGAAACTGTCCAATGTGATAATCTCTGTGGGAATAATAAATATGAATAATAGCAGAGTGATAAAGAGCAGCACATGGCTAATTCATCTTGCATTAATTAAAAAAGATAATTTCAGTCAAGTCAAGTACAAGCACACACTTAGACAGATTTTTTTTATTTATATGTCCACAAAAATGTAATCATAATCCTGATCATCACACTATATTTTTTCAGCAGGCTACACTGTCAGTCAGTCCTCCACTTTTGGTCCAGATTGAAATAACTATTGGAATGGACTGCCATAAAATCTTTTACATATATTCATGGTTCCCAGAGGATGAATTGTTATAGCTTGGGTAAGGTTGATTTATACTCATCTCAAAGACACAGTCAGTAAATGTGACGGCACTCAGCCGGAGTCAGATGTTAGGTGAGAGGCCAGGGAAAAGGCTGCCTCCCTCTGACCTGGAAAAGGAATTTATTACTCTCTCAGACACTTTTAGCTAATTCCATCAGGGATTTGCACAGGGTAAGGGGGGGGGCAGATTTACCAACACTCCTCCCTCGTTCTCATCTTCTCTCTCATTGGTGTTTTCCCGGCCCTCAGGGAATACAGCTGGGTTTCATGGTGTCTGAAATCTGCTCTGCTCCCTCTCAGTTATTTACGTCCAAGCAGCCTTTTCTTTGCCTTTCACTTTTTTATTGTTCCCCTGGTCATTGTATCTTCAATCAGTCAGGCCGCCAATGTTGTTTAGTGTTCATTATCGTTTTGTCTGCCCTTTCTGACATTGCTTTTTCTATGCTCTCTTATAGATTTCCTCAAGCTCATTTCTCTCTCTGCTGACCTTGAACATTTTTAACTGCTAAGCAAAAGGGCATGCAGTATTTAGACTGTCTTTGTTTTTTTTTTTTGGGGGGGGGGGGGGGGGGTTGCACAGTAAGGTGTCGGAGCTTAGCAGAGTGTGAGAAACTGATTTTCAAAGCATCATAGCACAGTGTGCAAAGACTCACAGTATTTTACTCTGATAATCCTCTTACACGTCAATGCCGATCCACACACAAGTGCAGTCACAAATTCGCCCGAATGTGAACACAAAAAACACACATTAACACATTAACCACAATCTTGGTAGAAGTATTCATTTTTATTTATTAGGGTGGTGTTTATTTTTCTTTTTTTCCATCCATGGGAGTCTTGAGTTGTAACGGAGCGTTCCTGTCTGTTTCCTCTCCCTCTGAGATAAGATTCTTGTCCTAAAGGCAGAAATTTGCCTTCTCCATCTGGGAGTCACTAATGTATTCACCCATATCTTTAATACTCTGCTGCCACTCCCAGCTCTGCTCAGAGAGACATTTCTGCGAAGGAGCTGAACCTCAGTGCATTAATATCACTCTTGCCTGTGTGTGTGTGTGTGTGTGTGTGTGTGTGTGTGTGTGTGTGTGTGTGTGTATAGAGTGCATACAAGCACTTCTTCGTGCACCTTCCTGTATCCTCCCCAGGTATGACTTTGCCCCAGCAGGGGTGTGCAGGGTGTGTGTGTAGTGAAAGGCAGTTACTGAGCAGCAGAAAGAGCCAAGACAGCTGAGTAGCTCCTGGCTCGGTGCTGCGGATGTCTTCTGAAAGCCTTGACCCACTTCCAAGTCTCGCCCTCCTCCCCCCTGCTCACCCAAACATGCTGCATACTGAAGCAGCTCTGCCACAATCTGCTGAGCTGCGGTGAAGCTCAGCATGCAGACACTGAAGAGAGTGGGTGTGTCTGTGTGCATGTGTGTGTATCTATCTAATAAATAAATAGTGTGTCTGCATGTGCTGCAAGGTCATGTATGTGCATATGTGTGCGTGCACAGGCTTCCACTTGATGCAAGTTCTTGGGCAAAGTCGTAGACGAGTTGGTGCTTCTGATGAATATTTTAATGAGTCCTCCACTAGTTGTTACTTTACCAAGCAGCCACATGAGTTTAACGTGTGTCTTCTTGTCTTCGTGTGATATGGAAGGAAGGGAGTGGGAGACATGTAAATGCAAAGATTCAGTGTGAGGTTTAAGCCCTTGCAGAGCAGTTCTGCTGCAGAGTTGTGAGTCTATGTCTGCAGCTAGCCAATTATTTTTATTATTGATTAATCTGCTGATTCATTTTTTACATTAAAAGTCAGAAAAAAGTCTTAAATTTCCAGCAAAATTAAAGCATGCATTCATTACAGTTGATTGTATTATGGAAATGTTCATGTTGAAATCAAGATTTAATTTTATGTATATGTGTTTCATGATGATCTGTGTTTTAAGCTTGAACCTGAATATGTTTCTGCTACTGTAGAGTTCAGTTGCAGTCTACATTTCAAAATGATCTGTTTACCGAGTTTATTTCAGCCAGAGCTAAACAAGAGTTTGCACAGAAACATGTGATGTGTCAAAGACAGAATGAGTTATGATCGGTGCAGTTTAGTTACACACTTGACTGTGTTAAATTATAGCCAATGAGAAATAATGGGTTTGAACTCAAGCTGTCTTTAACCAGAAAAAAAACTAAACAATTGATTTTACGTGGATTTTGTTGTGTAATTATAAAAATGAAAATATATCTGATGAATGCCAATGTTTGATATAACATAAATTATTGGCAAAAATTCTTCAGCAAGCCAAAGCCACAGGACGGCACACGAGTGGCAGTGGCAATGGAAAACATGGAAATAGGGATGAGATTAGGGACAACGTGAATTATTCTGCTGCAGACACTGAAGCCGTGCACAGGCCTGGTTTTAAGCTGATGGGAGGGACGCTCTGCTGTGAAGGACTGGAGACACTCACTTAGTCACAGAGATTTAGACAGATTACAAACAAGGACACACAGAAGCAGTGCACTATCTCACTAATGGATGAATGTATATACCATACGCATGGCGATTAGCACACATTTCGATTTATGGACACACGCAGAGTAAATGTGCCTGCTCACGTGAAGACAGTGTTTACAAACAAGTCATAAGCCGACGTGTAAATACAGACATGCTGTCTAATCAATAGGAAGATCAGTAAAGTGCTATCTGGTCTGTACAGGCTCAGTTTTCCACTTTTCGTGTACAACCAAAGCTCCTGAGTCATATGAGATGGTTCACACCCTCTTTCCTCTGAAGTAGCTCTTATCGTCTGCCATCACCTACCAGGAAATAACCTTTACTCACCTGTTTTCATCCTTTGAATATTTAATCCAGCACGTGCGGCAGTGTGTGTTATTTGCATTACAAGTGAATTTGGAAAGTGTGTGTGTGTGTGTGTGTTTGTGTTTGTGTGGTGTGTATCGTACACTGTACAAACATACTCTTTGCCACTGTATCATCACCTCCTGACTCTCTCCATGTCTTTATCGTCCACCCTTCACTGTGATGTCACTCTGGACTTTTTAGAGCAGTTTGCTATTAATAATCTCTGGTGACAGACCAGACACAGAGCTATACACATCAACATGCCTGAAAGTGCTTGGCGTCAGACTGTCTTTGCAACAGTTAGACTGATGTGGCTGATCAGCCAGTGCAGCACTTTAAAAGTTGCATTGATAAAATACGACCTGGAAAAACTCAAATTTAACAACGCTGTGGTCACATTAACCTGTGAGGGGGCAAGTATTTGTTGCTGGACCCTATTGACCTTCACTATACGCAAATTCATTGGCAACAATTTTGTCATCATGCTTAGTTTTTTTGTTATTGTTTTTTATTCAGCGGTTCCAGCTTCTCAAACATGAATAGTTCCATATGACAGTAAACTCTTTGTATTTTTGACTGCAATTTTCATATGTTCACATCAATTGATTATTAAAGAAAATAATTGTCTACATATTGAAAATCTATATAACCGTTACAGTACTCCTATGATGTTAATTACTTGACACAGAAACAATGGAAGCAGTCTGCAAAATACTCCTATAACAAACAATTAAGGTGGCACAGAGTTTCTCGACAAGTTAAGGCTACAATGTGTCAAAGTTGATATTGTGGATATTTGCAGTGCAAATTTCAAACAAATTTGTGATCATTCAAATTTATGTAGACCTAAACTCCCCGCCTGTTAAAACCCTTGGCAACTGGTATCTAGTCCTGTAACCTCTGCACTCAACAAGTTTTAGGCACTAAAAGTAAAGTGAAGATGCTTTCAAAAATAATGCCATGAAGAGTTTTTATTTATCAATAACATTGCACAAAGTTCAGTAAACAGAAGAATACCTGACAGGTAGATTCTTCATCTTGGAGACTTAGGCAGACTCGGTGTCTTCTGTCTCCTCATGTGATCCCAGACTGACTGCATGATGTTGAGATAAGGGCTCTGTGGGGGCCAAACAATCTGTTGCAAGACTCTTTGTCCTTCTTTATGAAGATAGTTTTTCTGCCTCTGGCTGTATTTGGGCTCGTCCTGCTGCACAGTTCATCCGGGACCGATCAGACGCCTCCCTGGTGGTGTTGTGTGATGTATAAGAATCTAAACTTCTAACGCGTCTAAAAGCGTCTTTGCACAGTTCATTCTTGGCAAACATCCATTGACTTTACTTTAATATCTTTGACTTTCTCCTCTATGTGGATTCCCATTAGCTTCCACAAAGCGGTCACTGTCTTCCTGGAGTCCACAGATTGACGTAATGTTTAACCACTACATATGGCTTTCCCTGTGGCTGTCTGAGTAAATGCACACACTGTACTGAAAAGCATGTTGTTGTAGTTGTAGACCGCAATGATATGATTTTATCTTTGTGTTCTTCCCCTTTTTGCCATTACTCTGTTCTTTTTAAGGCTCAGTCATAGTTGTGTGTTTTGGTGTGATCTCATTTGTCTGCTCCACCTCAGCTTGGGTGGTGTGCGATAGATCCACAAAGAGAAAACTATAATTTGGGGCCTGCTGGGTGTCATCAGGAGGGTTAAATTATGGCTTTACAGAGTACAGTACAACTTAATAGGCTGTCAACACAATAACAACTACATTTGGTGAGCAAAGTCTTTTACAGTAAGTGCTGAAAATAAATGTTGACTAGTCAGTTACTTTATTAATAGACAGTTAATCAAGCATTTTCATGACCAATTAATAGTTTAAGTCATTTATCAAGAAAAAATGGCTCCAGCTTCACGAATGTGAGGATGTGCCGATTGTTTTCATTTTTCTATCATTGTTTCATTGTAAACTGAATATCTTTGGGTTCCTGGAGTTGCATGTGTCACTCATCTTCATTGTTGATCTAAAGGAGTAATGATATGATTTCATCGTCAAATGCCCAATAAAAAGTGTTTATTAACTGCTCAGCTGCTCATGCATCTCTTTTTGTCTTTTCCTCTGTCAGATGTTGTGAGTGCAGCGCCTCGCTGTCCCATTGGTATTATGAAAAAGATGGACGGCTCTTCTGTAAGAAAGACTACTGGGCCAAATTTGGGGAGCTGTGTCACGGCTGCAATGATCCGATCACCACCGGCCTCATCATGGTAAGAGGATGTATCCGCTGACTCTCATTTCTCATCACCTGCCTGCTTCTTTGTTTGCTGTTAAACCTCAAGTTACAGCTTGGAAATGTGGCACTTGCTGCGCGCACAAACATGCAAGAGGACAAACACACACACACACACCTGCGTCCATACATTTACAGTCCTACTGGTTGGTGTGTGCCGTCAGACATACATGCACGTAGGATTGGTGCCAGACCTGTAACTGACCCTGATTCCTTTGGCTGCTTTGTCAGATTGTCTTACAGACCACCAGTGGAAGTCGGAGCTGTTGTTGTGACGCAGCAGAGAGGTTCATGTAGGTTCATGTGCTGGGTAGATTGGGTCGTGGCACCGGAAAGCAGATAAACAATAGACTCGACCTCTGCTGATAAGTGCTGCTGCATTATGGAAAAGATGAGATACCAGCATCAAAGGAGAGTTGTGTCTATTTGTTGATTAGTGATGGAATCAATCACATTCAAAGCTTGAAAAAACAGATTAATACTGTATGTCGGTGTAATACAATATGTCTTTATGTGTCTGAAGGCCCAATTTTCCTGCCGCACAAAGCCAGCAGTAGCACAAATGCGAGGAGTACTTTGATTTTCGTCAGGCAGTAGTAATTCTTTGTGGCTGTTTGACAATGTCTTGACTCCAAATGAACTCACCTCCGCTGAGGTGGTTGGAGAGGTGCAGCTGAGGCTGTGTTTATGCTGATTAGGCAGTGCAGACTAATTCTGATGCTCCTTTGGCACAAAAAGGGAAGACAAAAAGAGACACTCAAACACAGACCTCTCTGAAATATTCATTAAAATACTTAAATTCAATCATGCCAAGTCAGTTGCATAATCACTTAGTTGATCAACAGAAAAAGAATCTCCATCTGAAACTATGTTGATAATCAGTTTATCATTTAAGGATTTGTTTCTTTTCTTTGTCTAATGTCATAATAAACACAACATCTTGGTGTTCTGGTGTGAGTCAGGCAAAATGACACATTTGAAGATGACAACTCAGGTTTTTATAATTTATGATTGTCATTGGTCTGTTTTTTATAAAGATTTATTTCATAATGGGCAGATGCATTGATAATGAAAATAGCCTATACTGTTCCCATAATTACCAATAATGCCTTGCACATATCAATGAATATAATCAAGGTTGACTGGGTCCTTAATGTGTTTTGATGTTCAGAGTCACTTTGAAGTTTGTTTGAAAAGTGACAGAGCAGCTGGACCCTGCGGCATGATTAACGTATTTAGAAATGTGGTCAGTGTGAAGAGTTGATCCTAGTTAACAACAGCAGGATTTATGAAGCGCATACCCCCCCACCCCTTCTCATTCATCACTGGTCAACTTTGCAGAATTGCTTTTGATAATCCTTATGCTATTCACACCACCCAGTGAGCTAAAATTTGAATTATCAGCTGTGGCAGCCGACGATATGAAAACTATGTCAGCTGTGTGTGGAAATATGCGAGGCTCATATTCTGGAAAACTACCGCCTGTCGACTTTACATGAAGCTCATATGATAGGGAAATTATCCACAGAATACATGGGCTAACCATTTGCATTTTAGAAGGTGTTATTAGTCTCAATCATCAGTCATTAGTTGGTGGGATTTAATTTAATCATCTCAATCTGCATTTCAATAGCAGGCAAATAGTATTCCATTTTTAGGTGCAATTTTAGCCAAAATATCAAAACTGTTATTGTTTAAATTTCCTTTTTAAATAATTTAATGTCAAAAATGTGATAGTTGCAGGATGTTTAGTGGCCAGTTTAGGTCATAAACTTCCTCTAAAGCCACCTCAAACCCCACTACTGACTAAATCAATAAACTGCTGACTGCTTGTGGTCCTTTGTATAGCGGGAGCTGATTAAAATAAAAAGCTGAGTCCAATTGTTGCACATAAACTGCATTCTCTGACACATTTACCCCCTGGTCAGATACTGCAGCTGTCATGTGTCATGGTCATGATGAGCAAAAATTATTCATGGCTCGGCCTTTCTCTGCATCTCTGAGTGTGTGTGTGTGTGTGTGTGTGTGTGTGTGTGTGTGTGTGTGTGTGTGTGTGTGTGTGTGTGTGTATTTCATCATTTACACTCCCTCCAGACAGCTTGCCCTTTGCAGTGCAATCTCAGTAATGAAACATTTAGGGACTCTAAAGTGAATTAGGTGGAGGGATCACTGCACCACCTCTCCTCTTCTTTCTCCTTCTCTGGTTCATTGCTACTCTTACAGTGCAAAGACACTGATTGACTTACACTTAAGTAAATCTGAGATGGGTCAGCCAAACAGGCTTTATTGCCAAGATGGCCAGACGAATTGTATTACTGTGTAGACATGCAGACCAAGGTGAGCTCCCTACGTCTGTGCCACAGCCAGAAGAAGGTGAAGCGACACACTGAAGTCCTGCACAGTCACTCTGATGCCTGTGCACATCAGCAGGGAAACACAGTCCTGTTTTTAAAATTCACTGATGGCGCTCCACCTGAAAAAGCTGCTGTCAGAGTCAGTGAAAACATTTCGATGCGTCATGATGTGCTGATGAGTCAGTCTGCAGACAGACACGTAGAACTGATGGTCAGCCAGAGAGAAACGTTAAATGAGTTAGGAAGGTAAGAATGAGCCTCATGGGATTTTTCATCACTCCTGCCACAGTGATGTGCGACACACAAGCTGAGCCTTGCTTTGCTCTTTTATTTATATGTTATTTATATGTTTGTTTTATATGTTTGCCCACAACTACACTTTTGTAACAGCCTTTTTCTCTGTACTGTACTATACTCACTTTATCTGACCTGTTTCCCCACAGTGTGTGTAGTATTTCATGTTGGGCTCGAGGACTAGGATGTGTCATCCCTCTCACCCATCTTTGAGTTTTTATCATCATCACACTGATAACATCAAAGTGACAAAAATAGGCAATACAAAGTGTGTTGCAGCAGGACAACATTAAGTGCTACAGTATAAGAGCACAATAATTTTGTTTTTCAAAAAAATCGCCACTCAAAATAAGTAGTAGCCTGGTGTGGAGCTTTCAACTGCATTGCATGGCTCTCTTCACGAAGATTGAGTTTGCTCAGTTGGCATGGAGCTGCAGATGTTCAAACTTTCCACTATTCTGAGCACTTTAAGGACTTTGTGTGTATGTAAGTTCAATTGTTTTATGGTTGAAAGCTCCAGAACAAGCAAGTAAGAGGACCTTGAGTGGAGATTATGATATTTTGTCTGCTTCTGTTTCCAAGGTCAAGAATGAACCTTGGAGCTCAAAATAACTTTCCTGTGAGTGAACATAGAAAATGTTCTCCTGTTTAAAGTGTTGTTGGTTGTATATCCTTTGCATCAGTTACCACAGCGACCCTGTGGAGGGGGAAATGGTCCTGAACTGAATACGATTTCTTAGACTATAATATTATATTGAGGGGACTGTCTGTGTGTAGCTTCATCTGCAGGTTCTGCTCCTGTCAGCAGCTCCAGCCTTAAGTAAACTGGTAGTAATTCAGCCAGAGGACGTCACTCGCTTATTTACTACCTGCACTGTGAGTGATTCATGTGCTGAATGCCGAGTTAACTTCTGTAATTGAATTTTCTCTCCTTCCCATCACTCCCTCATTTTGTCCATCCATCGCTCCTCCTACTGACAGATGAATGTGCAGTAATCCCACCCAGCTCCACATTCAGTTTAGAGTCAGTCAGCCTGTTTGCAAACACCCCATGGCTGAGAGCCAGCTGACGGGAGCGGGGCCAGACTTCGACCTGGGCTCGTTAGATGTCCGCAGAACTTTGTGGTTTCACTGTTTCTCACTCTCGCTATCTTATCTTTGCCACGATGTTCTGTCGTCAGCCTGCTCTCCACCCTCCTGTATGTCTTTAGAGTGAACACCAGTTCAGTGTTGAACAGCCAGACATTAAGGATTGATGCGTTCGTGTTGGGAAGCAACAGTGTTTACAGCCGCAGTGGTCAAACGGCCACACTCATAGTTGGAGTGAAAAGCCAACCATCACAGAGAGGTGTGAGATCTGATAATCATTTAAATATGGAGATAATGCCTCACATTTTCAAACAGTGTTTCCTGGAAGACATTCAGTGTTGTATTTGTGTGTTCACACAAAAAGTGACAGAAGTATTTATGTAAAGAATGAAAAAAAAACCTCACCTCAACACACCTGGATAATTGTGGCATAAAATGAGTGTGAATGTCAAATCATCGGGGGGGGGGGGGGGGGGGGGGGGGGTAGAGGGTTTCCAGAGCTGTTTGACCATTTGACAAAGCAGTACTGACTGACTGTGCTGGCAGCTTAAGGCCTAGTACGAGGGACCAATAAGTTGCATTGGTTCAGGCTTGTAACTAATACTTTCCTTACTAAGCAGACCACATATCTGCCGTGGTGTGACCAACTCATATTAGATACACTTTCTTTTTCAGTGTCCTCATATAATTTAGTGTTTCTGTTATCAGTTTCATTTATTCAATCATGGTTGGCCACTGCCACGGTTTTTAGTGCCACAACAATCCCTGTTCTCCTGTTACCTTACATAAAATGATTATGAGTTCCACGCAGTGTGGTTTATAGATTTTCAATTTGGGAAGCAGGGCACTGGTATCAGATCTGTACCTAAAGTTTAGGAATCAGAAAGTATCACGAGTCAGATTGATGCATCCTTACTTACTGGCCAGACTTCTTCTACAGCTGCATAAGTGTTGGTTGGACATGAAAGTCACAGCTTTGAATTACAAAACAAGTAAGAGTTAGTTTCTTTCCATAGACTTAGAATGATGAATCAGTCTCACACTCTTCGTTCCATCTGGCAGTGATTTTGTTGTGAGTTCATCAGGCCCCATTATTGTTTTGACATGATCAATTACAATTTTTTTGCATTGTTATCCAGTTAGTTGCCACAAAAGAGCCTCTGTCAGATGGTTATTGGTTTAGCCTGACTGGCACCATGTTACATCTTGGGGACTTTCATTGCTTTTGTTTCCCTTTCTTTGTTTCTGAGATTACATAAAAAGGTGAATTCCAAGACGTTTCCCTTAAATCAGAAGTGCTTATGAATCTTTGGGATTTTTTTTTTGGGGGCATTATGTGTGTGCTGTCATGAAAAGACAAATCACATGTTCTGAAAGTTACCACCATGTGGCTCTCCCCTCACCTCGTCTGTAGTAATAATTGTTTTTGGTTTCAACCTGGCAGATACAATTGAAGTGTTTCTTTTGGTTTCTAAACAAGATTTTTTCAGAGGAGTGCCACGTTGAACAAATGATAAATGGAAAACATAAAGTAAAGTAATAATGGACATCATATTGTCATAAATAACAGACCTGATCTGGTGTGAATTCACGAGTGAGACTTGGTTTAAATGTTTTCATGGAGGTTGTTTCATTCAAAATGTGCTAAATTATGATTTATATTCATTATGTGATGTTAACACTATAGTTCTGTTAATTAAAATGTTGTGGTTATGGTTGATTAACTTTAGATACAGTCATAATTGAAATGTTTTAGAGTGAAACAGTCAGACGGGCAGACAGGGGGTGAGGTTGAGTGGCTTCTTCTGCGTATTTGTCATCATTGCATTCTGACTTCATGAGTATAAAAATACCACATAACCCAAATTTCAATATTAACAACATATGTCCTCCATATGTGATTGATATTGAGAAATGGAGATATTTTTGGGTTGACTGCCACACCATTGGAAAGTCCCAGATTTACAGTGTACTTTATCAGCCCCCACTGGTGTGAGGTATCTCTGTGTGAGTGGGAATCTGCCAGTTGTTTCTGTAAACGCCTGATGATTGTTTTGACTCAAAGTGAAGACACTTGACGCTTGTGTAATAAAGGTTGGGAAATGTTATTTGTTAAGATCTTGTAGCTGTTCAGGTTGTGATACTGTTTTCTTAGAAACAGGTTCAGCTGTTGATGATCTCATCGGTGACGAGTAGAAAATTGCTTTGCACAATATTCAGGTTCAGGGAGAGTTTCTTTTACTTTTAATTCTTTAGATTACCCCAGAGAGGTCAGAGGTCAGGCTCACATACAGAGGAAGGATGCAGCTGCTTGGGCCTCTGTGCCTTGCTCAAGGACACTTCAGCTTGATGACTGCTTGCTCTAATGGGGCTTCAAAATTCAGGCTTTATGTTTTCATCTGTTTTCTGTTGTAGATATCGCATTCAGTATCTACACAATGAGAGTATTTGTAGAAACTTGTTTAGTATCGTCTCCTTCCAGAGTGGAAACACTGACGAAAGCAGCCGCCTCTGTGGGCTGAAATCCCCCCTGTGGTACAACTGTGGGCTGCTGGGTTTCACTTCTGAGCCGGCTGCCGGCAGGTCTGACTCAACTTTGAAAATATTTGTAAAGTTAGTTTACTTTAAGTCCATTTTATAGCAATAGCTTCCTAGAATTTGCTAACATCAGATGTTTAAGTAAAGCTGTAGCAGTGTTATAATTTTCATCTGTAAGAGGAAGAATGTGTTCTTTATTTTTCCACAGTTATATAGTCTTGCTTTAAAGCAAATATGCCCCCTAAAATATTTGCTGACTAGTGGATCTTTTGTCTTGTTGTTCATTTCTTCAGATAATCAGTCACATGCAGATGAATGTGAGATATTCATAATCTGTAGCCACAGTGGTGATGGGAAATGATCAGATGCCTGGAGACAGACTTAATTAGAATTGTGAGAATTACAGAGGAGAAATGTATTTTCAGACTCACTTCGAGATACCACCAGTCGTCCTACTTTATCACGGACATGTTGCTTCTGAGCAAAAAGCCTGAAGCTTAATCTCATTTTCATGATGGGAGGAAATCACTGTGGGAAATGCAATAATTTCCTGAACATCAGCCTAATGATGTTTAGAGGTGAAAGTATGAGGGTGGAAGTGTTGTCCAAGTGTAAGACAATAGTGAATACCACAAGAGTATAAAACTAATACCTAGCTCTTTGCAAAACTGATGTCTTAATTCATTGTTTAATTGTATAGTCACTATACTAGTTGTGAATACTAACACAATTGATTTATAACCAGCTGCTGAATGTTTCAGTATCCAAACAGAAAGTTCTGTGAACAACCTGATCATTCAAACACCACTGTAGTTGGATCATCTGCTTGTTGGCCTTCACTCTGAAGTTGTCCACTGTGTGGTTTTCTCTGCGTTGTCCAGTTACTGATGCAGCTTCCATAACTCTCACAGTATCTCCACTGACTGTCCATCTGCCTCCACCGCTTTGACATAGGAACCACCAGACAGCGCAGAGAGTTCATCTGACCATCTATTAATATCTGCCCACTTACATGGCCCTCCAGCACTGGCTTGTAGCAAGCAGAGGGGTCAACACTTCTCTGCAGGCAGGACATGTTACGGACACAAACATCGTGAGACAACAAGGACAGGTGTGATTAGACTTGGAGAACGTAGAGTGGAGGAAAGAGTGACGCAGCAGCAAAGATACAGCCAGGAAGAGAGGGTGGGCAGACGGATGCTATTTATAAACATCACACAAGCATATCACATGTCTTCATTTATGCGCCATGCCTTGTCACTGCAACCAGTACTTCACACGCAAAGACTGACAATAAAGTGCACCATCATTACATCTGTTCTACATGTTACTTAAGACTGTGTCTCTGCTGAAAGTGGAAAGTTCTGGCATTTTCTTAGTTTCAATTTCATGTGCTGACACCCTGCAGATTTTTACTTAGTGTGGGACAAGAGAATCAACTTCTCTTATCTGTTAATATATTAATTAAGCAGTCTACAAAATATCAAACAAGGACTTTACCATCAGTTTTAAGAAAAAAATGACATAACACACACAAAAAAGTTTTTTATTTCACCTTTAACTACCATCCAGACTAGTGCTGAAACAGTTAATTGATTAGCTGGTCATCCGTTTTGATAATTGTTTAAGTCCCTTATAAAGCAAAAATGTCAAAATTTTCTGTTTCCGCCTTCTCGAATTTAAGATTTGCTGCTTTTTATGTCCATAACATCTTTGGGTTTTTGGTTGTTAGTCCTGAAAAATAAATGAATTTGAAGTGAATGTTACTGAAGGCTCCCAGACATTTTTTCTGTATTTTTAGACACATAGACCTGACAATTAATCAATTACTATTGGATAATAAAGATAATCATTAGCTGCAGCTGTAATAAGGACATGTTGACATGTGAGCACTATAACATGTGCTCTGCTGGACACAAGGCCTTTGTTTCACTTAAACATAACAAAAGATTCAGTAACACAAACAAATATGTAGCATTATTCCCTCACATGACATCCCATAAGTCAAGCCTCTAAGTGTCACTCTGATAGTTTTCACGGGTTGTTTAGAAATGTGATTGCATCGTGGGAGAAGAGGAATGAGGGATTTACTGAAGACACCAGGGGGTGGGG